>NC_091789.1:11023302-11326332 GCF_029378745.1 Bos indicus | reverse complement strand
TGGTTTCAACAATAGATACAAGTAGGCAGAAGAAAGAATCAATGAATTTGAAGGTAGGTCCACTGAAATTAATCAGTCTGAGCAGCAGAAAGAAAAAATGAAGAAAAATAAACAACATCCAAGAGACCTATGGGATACTATCAAGCATATCAACATATGCTTAATGGGAGTCCTGGAAAGAGAGGAGAGAGAAAAAGGAATAGAAAGAACATGTGAAAACTCAATGGCCAAATACTTTCTAGATTTCATAAAGATATAAATTTATACGTCCAAGAAGTTCAACATACTCCAAGCAGAATAAATGTAAAGAGATCTACACTGAGACATATTATAATCAAATGATAAAAAGACAGAGCATCTTTAAAGTTGAAAGACCAAAGCAACTTCTCAAGTACAAGGGATCCCCAATAAGATTAACAGTCAATTTCTCACCAGACTTTGGATGCCAGAAAGCACCATGATGATACGTTTAAAATACTGGGGAAAAAAACTGCATCAAATAATTATATTCATGTCAAAACTGACTTTGAGTTATGAAAGAGAAATCAAGGTATTTCCAGATAAACAAAAGCTGAGAGAATTTGTATCTAGGTAAGCTTCCTTCAAGAAGTCCTTCAGGCTGAAATGAAAAGACATTAGGTAGTAATTCAAAGCCATGTGAAGAAAACAAGAGTAAAAGTAACTACATATGGGACTTCCCTGGTGGCGCAGTGGATAAGAATCTGCCTGCCAGTGCAGGACACACAGGTTCAATCTCTGGTCTGGGAAGATTCCACGTGCCATGAGGCAACTAAGCTTGTGCTCCACAAGAGAAGACACTGCAATGAGAAGCCCATGCACCACAATTAAGAGTATGTGTAAAATTTTAAAAAAAATCTGTATGTACAATTTTTACAGAATAGAAACTGAAAATGCATCAAAATGTTAGGCTGAAAAAAAATCAAATAACCACAAGAAAATTCAGCTACACAAGAAATAGAAAATGAAAGTTATTAAATGTATAGAAAACAAATACAAAATGGCAGAAGTCCTTCTTTATTGGTATCTACTTTAAATATAAATGAATAAATATTGACTAAAAGAGATTGGCAGAAAGGATAAAATACCATGAACCAACCATATGCTATGTACGAGATATTCACTTCATATCCAATGTTGTAAATAAGTTGAAAGTGAAAAACAGAAAACTATATTCCATAAAAATTGTAGTCAGGA
This sequence comes from Bos indicus, assembly GCF_029378745.1. Classification (NCBI taxonomy): domain Eukaryota; kingdom Metazoa; phylum Chordata; class Mammalia; order Artiodactyla; family Bovidae; genus Bos; species Bos indicus. The sequence goes on along the minus strand of NC_091789.1, from coordinate 11,325,117 downwards.
GGGCAGAGATGGCTATACTAATATTATACAAAACAGGATTTTAGTCAAAAAGTGTTACCAGAGACAAAGGATGTTTTATACTGATAAAAAGGTCAGTGTATCAAGAATATGTAACAACTGTAAACGTATGCAAACCTAACAAACAGTGCTCAAAAGTATATGAAGCAAAATTTGACAGAACTATAGTGAGAAAGAAAACAACAGCTTCATGTAATCAGAGAGTTCAATAACCCATTTATAATTGATAGATCAACCAAACGGACAATAGGTGAAGAAATAGAGGACTTGAATAACCATATACAATTAGATTTTTCACTGCTTTCAGTATTTTTCAGTGTCAGAAATTATATCTGCTTCTGTTTTATAATTTTTATATTTATTATTATTCTTTTGTTGTTGTTGAGGAAGCATTCTTCTGTTTTCCTTTAGTTCTTTGTCCAAGGCTTGCTTTAGCTCCTTAAGCATAGTTGCAACAGTCAATTTAATGTCTTTTCCTAGACAGAGACAGAATCACTCCACAGAAAAATCATAAGCAACTCTTCTCAACTTTACATGGAACGTTCTCCATGATAGACCTTGTGTTAACCCATAAAAAAAATCTCAATATATTTTAAAAAATTAAAGTTATACAATTTACCTTCTCTGACAACAGTGAATTTTATTGAATGAAACTAGAAATAAAATATCAGAGGAAATCCGGAAAATTAACAAATATATGAAAATTATATATCACACTCTCAAGCAAACACTAGATCAAAGAAATCACAAGGGAAATTAGAAAATATTTAGAGACCAGTGAAAACAAAACATGACATACCAAAACTTGTTAGATGCAGCAAAGGCTGTGCTTATATGGAAAAATATACTATAAAAACTACTTTAAGAAAGATGAAAAATCTCAAAAACCAATCACCAAAACTTATACCTTAAGGAACTATAAAAAGAGCAAACTAAATCCAAAACTATCAGAGGGAAGAAAATAAAAACTACAGAATGGATAGAATTTTTTTAAAAAAACTAATGAAACCAAAAGTTTGTTCTTTGAAAAGATCAACAAAATTGATAATTCTTTAGCTAGAGTGACTAAGAAAAAGAGAGGAGACACAGATAATTAAAATCTGAAATTAAAATGGGGATATCACTACTGGTGTTATATAAATAAAAGGATTATAGGAAAATACTATAAACTGAAAAGCAACAAATTATATTAACCAAGATGAAATGGACAAATTTATAGAAACACACAAATTACCAAAACTGACTCAAAAAATAGATAATCCGAAACACATCTAAAACTATAGAGATTGAATCAAAAACCTACCACAAATGAAAAGCCCAAGACCAGATGGCTTCACTGGTATTTAAAGAAGATTAACAAAATCCTTCTGAAAACTTCTTCCAAAATAGAAAAGGAAGTAATTCTCTCTATTCCATGAAGCCAGCATTACCCTGATATCAAAGCCAGACAAGGACAAAACAAGAAAAATACAGACCAATATCCCTCATGAAAATATTATAGATGCAAACTCTCTATTGAACACTACCAGAGTCCAGCAGTATTAAAAGGACTACATATCATGACTAAGTGGGATTTATCCCAGAAATGCAGGGGTATTTCAACATCCGAAAATCAAACACATTAGTAAAATGGAGGTGGGGAAAAAAACCAAACACAATCTCAATTGAGGAAAGAAAAGCATGTGATAAATTTCAACACTCCTTCATGACAAAAACCCTCAAAACCTAGGAATAAAAGGGGCCTTTCTCAACATGATAAAGTTATTCATGACAAACCCACAGCTAATATTATACTCACTAGTGGAAAAACTGAAAGCTTTTCCCCTAAGCTCAGGAACAAGACTAGAAATTCACTTTCACCCTGGTATTCAACATAATACCAAGAAGTTCTAGCTAGAAAAGTTGACAAGAGGGAGAAATGAAAGTAGCTAAAACAGAAAAGAAGAAGTAAAACTAAATCTGTTCATAGACAAAACAACCTTATATAAAAAAATGCTAAAGAATTCACACACACACACACACCAAAAAAAATAAATAAATAAAGGCTTACAGCTAAAAAATCAGTAAAATTGCAGGATACAAAATGAATATACACAAATTGATTTTTTCTATACAATGCCAATGCAGAATCAAAAAATAAAATAAACAAAACAATTCACTTTACTATAGGCTCAAAAAGAATAAAATCTTTAGGAATCAATATACAAGAATTTTACAGTGAAAAGTCCAAAATATTGTTCAAGTACACTAAAAAGATATAAAGAAGTGGAAGGATATCCTATGTTCATAAACACAAAGACAATATTATAAACTGTCAGGATTACTCAAAGTAATCTACAGATTCAATGTACTTCCAAAATATTCAATGTATTTCCAAAATATTCCATTTATCAAAAGCCCAATGGCTTTTTGTGCAGATATGGAAGTGCCAATCTTTAAATTTATGTGGAATTGCAAGGAACTCCAAATAGCTGAGACAATATTGAAAAAGATGAAAAAAATTGGAGGATTCACACTTCCTGATTTCAGTATGGACCACAAAGCTACAGCAATGACACCATGTAGTAGTAGCATAAGGATAGGCATATTAATCCATGGAACAGAACTGAAAGCCCAAGTATGTTCAGCTGATTTTCAACAAGGATGCCAAGATCATTCAAGGGTAATAATCTTTTCAATAAGCAGTGCTGGAACAACTGGATATCCACATGAAAAAATCAAAGTGTACCTATATCACACCATATACAAAGATTTACTCAAAAAGGATTAAAGACATTCATTTAATAATTGAAACTATACAAGTCTTAGAAGAAAACAATTGCAGATTTTCATGTTTTGGGTTTTGGCAAAGGGTTCCTAAATATGATACCAAGAGCACAAGCAACAAAATTTAAAAACAAAATGGACTTCATCAAAATTAAATACTTCTGTGCAAAGTATCCTATTAAGAAAGTGGAAACAAGCTACAGTAGTAAACTGAATAAACTTGTTTCTTCCTTTCTGCTCATAGCATTTTGCAGTATATCTGTTAATTATTTAATTCTGCCTTGCAGAGTGCTGGCATCCCTTATTCTTTTTTTATTCTTTAGAACTCTCAAGTGGCTTGTATATTGCAGGTGATCAATAAAGTCCTAAGTATTGATTGAATGCCAGTTTATCCTGTTTCCCAGATACTTATCATTCAGGAACACATGAAAATAATGCCTTGGTAATGAACAAATGTTCTAAGGAAAGGTACAATAAAGGCGTAACCAAATTCATTTTGGTACAGTAAGGAATACATCATAGACAAATAAACTTCAAACCAAACTTTGAAGTAAGGAAATGTTTCATTGGTGCTTAGTGGAAATGAATCTACAGTATGGAAGAGTGTGAAATGAGGTGACCAACAAATGAGACACGTGGGCTCTGATTGGAAGGAATAGAAAATCGATGGTTCCAAGCAGGAAATAAAAGGCATTTTGTTATTTAGGCAAGCCAGAAGAGATTTTTTTTTTTTCTAACAACTTGTCTATCAAATCAAAAGGATTAGATATGGTGTCATATATCTCATGGTACCATATGAAATCTACTATGTGAAATATGAATGGATATATACCATTGATAGGGCTTCCCTGGTGGCTCATGGTAAAGAATCTGCCTGCAATGTGAGAGACCTGGGTTCAATCCCTGGTCTGGGAAGATTCCCCTGGAGGAGGGCATGGCAACCCACTCCAGTATTCTTGCGTGGAGAATCTCCATGGACAGTGGAACCTAATGGACTAGAGTCCATGGGGTCCCAAATAGTTGGACACGACTGAGCCACTAAGCATAGCACATACCATTGATAGGTTACAGGGATCCTATAAAATGAGACAATCCACACCATATGGCAGTATCTCACAATATAATTGAACAAGTGAAATGTCAGGGTACAGATTGGTTTAGGCATATATCTACTTACTGGAAGGTTATAAATTATCCTAAAGCCTTAGTTCTAGTTTTTTAAAGATAGTATTTATGTCACAATATAAACAAATCATTTGTACACTTTACTAATGTTATTGTCATATATGGCCATCAAAATACACTGTAGTAAGTCAAAATCAGTCACTATAATTGGATGGGACTATTTTATATGTGTGTGTGTGATTAATAGACATTGCTACAGGCATGTTTGCTTAAGTGTATTATTGGTTATGAAACCTGCTTTAGCACTCTGTACCAATTGGTGTTTTTCATGATGCAGTCTGGTGATTGTCTACTGTTGACTTTTGTTGTTTTATCTTCTTTGTGTACAGGCAGAGTCTTACTGGATATCAATATCTCTATCAGCTAAATGGGGACAGTAGTACTGGCCATGACAACCTTCCTCCCCAGTCTAAAATGGTAATAGAGACATGCTAAAGCTAGATTGCTGATGGTTTCTTCCAAACTGGGTGACAAGAAAAAATTCACAACAGGCTCTTATCAATGAAGAATAACCTACAAGAATATTAAATGTTTCACTTACCCACTTAAATACTTTTCAAGCCCTTTTAACTTTGACAAGTATAAAGGAAAAAAATCTTCTTGACAATGATCAAGAGTGGAAAAACATGGATGCAATTTGGTTGCCTGCCAGATAAATGAAGGACAAACTAAATAACACCTCCATGTCATTAGAGATGATGATACAGCTTGACAAGGAGTCTGACAGTATATAAGTGTTTTTACTTCATAGAAAACAGATTGACTCTTCAGGCTTTAAAAAGAACAGAAAACAAAGATGTTTTGTTGGGAGTAAGGAAAGCTGTGGGATCTTCACATTATTTTTGTACCTTGAACCCACCTTTCTCATATGACAGGGGTCATTCTTCATTTAATCCCCCTATACCCCTGAAAAACCTGCAACTTAGAATCCAACAACAAAAATTTTCCATCTATGGTTTAAGATAATTTAATTATCTCAAATGTCACTAAAGGAAAAAAATGTTAAAAGTTAAAAAAGCAGACACAAAAAAATCTACATCTAAAATTAACACAACTTGTTTTAATATATATGAACACAGCATTTACCCTGATTCATTTGCATTTGGACAGATATATGAACACAGCATTTACCCTGATTCATTTGCATTGGATGGAACAGTGTGGTTTGCAATGCACTTTTAAATAAGCTAACTCATTTTGTCCTCACCTAGAAGCTCTGAAGTTGAACAGAGATTGGGAAATGTTAGCATTCTCATTTCACAAAAGAGAATGTGGAGCCCTAGTCCAAGGTCACGGGTGTAAAGCCTTGTACCAAGGCCATCCCTGGAACTGACTTAGATCCATTGCAACCATTGCCATGAGCCCCACTGACCTAAACCGGCCCCCATATTAGGTAAAAATACCCACCTAGAGCACCCTAACCAATCACCTAATGCCACCCTTCCAGCAGGATTTTTTCTTTGTCTTGAGGCTGTAAACATTGACTACTAACCCATAAAAGGGGTCAGCTCTCCTTTGAGCCAGTGCACTGTTCTAATAGCATCTCCTCTAATTCTGCTTCATGTCTGGCAGTTACTTTCCAACCTGCACACAGACCAAGACAGAAGACTTCTCAGGTGAAGTGATGCACTCAAGGTCACACAAAGAAGTGGCAAAGCTAGAACTAATAAGGAAGGTCTCCAGACTCTATATCTTGTCCTTTTTTCCCCAATGCGATTGTCCCCTGCCTCAAAGTAACATATTCATATAAACATTTTACTAGAGTTTCTCAAGTGCTTTCACACATATTAGGTGGAACCATATGGAACATTACTTAACCAACTAAAATGGCAATTCCACATGGTTCAAACAAACATTGCATTTTATTTTCAGAAGGTTCCTCACTGTTCACCTACCTTTCTGTAGGCACTGCCTCTCACATCATCCTCATCCCCAAACACTTTTAACATAAGCAGGGACCACTGTTGCCAGATGCTCTCAATTTAAGATCACATGTTGTGAATTTTTAATTACTCACTCCTTTCTAATGGGTTATTTGCCCTCTTTCATCTAGATCCTTTAAGTGACTAATAAGTGACTTTACACAAGAGTTCTAATAACTGAGATGAGCAACATGTTACCTCTCAGAAAGGCATTTGCCCTAGTCTTCATAGGTCATTAATTCAAAGGAGTAAATTTCTAATGAATCTCTCTACCAGTATTGGAGGAGAACAGGTGTTGCCCCTTATAACAGTGTCACTGATGTCCACCAAGAAGCTAAACCTTTACTTGACCTGTATGGAAGATTTCCTCTTGTTTACTTGCACTTTTCTCTCTCCATCCTTTACTTCCTTCCCTCTTCTCTCTCTCTCTCCATTTTGTCTCATTCTCTCTTGATTTACCTTTTTTTCTACTATCCTTTTACCCAAAAGATTTTCCTCCCTTCCTTCCTTTCCCTCTTTCACCAGAGTAACCCTTTCTTATTTCAGGCCTTCTTTCTCATTACCGGTAAAATAATTTCACCTGTCAATATCCGTAGGACAATACTTAGCAATTATAATTTTCATCTGTTCACAAGTAGTGACTATCTTCCAATTTAAAACTATTCATAGCACACCCAGTGGTCCATGGATCTATCTCTTGGTTCAACATTGTTTGTACCACACTTGTAGACACCCCTTCTTCCAGCCTCGGACCACCCTTCAGCCTCTTTTCCAATCACATCCTCTGAGACTATCTTCTCTGCCCTCCTCAGCCTCCTGGGCCAGCCAATGCCATTTTATTTTTTGTTGTTGTTGCTTAACTGGTTATGGCTGACCCACCATGGGCACCCAGATTCGTCAGAATTATTCCACTTAGACGAAGGCCACCATCAACCATGGGCTCATCTTGAACTTGGATCTAACACTTACCTCTCTCTGGGCTTCTATTTCAATCAAGAGGTTGTGGCTCTGGAGGGGGTGGGTCACTTCTGTGAATTCACGGTGGAGAAGCTTAAGGGCGCTCAGCATCTCTTAAAGATTCAAAACTGTCGCCGTGTCCCTACCCTCTTTCAGGAGTGCAGAAGCTGTCCCAAGATGAATGGGATAAAACTCTAGACAATAAGGAAACTGCCACAGCCCTGGAGAAGAACCTGAGCCAGGCCTTTTTGGACCTGCCTGCCCTGGGTTCTGCTCGCACAGACCTCCATGCCTGTGACTTCCTAGAGAGTGGCTTCCCAGAGGAGCAACTGAAACTCATCAAGTAGATTACAACCACCCATAGCCCATACCCCAACCCCTGCAGACTGAGGGTGGGGTGGAGGGAGAGTTGAGCCAGTAACTCTTCCAAAGGTTCACCCTCAACCAGCCTAGGAGCCCAGAAACCTTAGAAGGGCCCCTCTACATCCCCCTGAAGTCAGGGCTTCTGTCTTAAGCCTCTCCCTGCAGTCACCAGACAGCTTTGTAACTACCTTGGAGCCCTGGCCCAAGCCATGGACCAAAAGGAAAACATCAAGGACAAGGCAAAAATAGCCACAACAAAACAAAACTGTATCAAATCTTTTATTTAGCACTTACTGATTGTCCCTAATTGTACTCATCGTTTTACATGCATTCATGTTTAAATTAACTTTTAAACAATGTATTTATTTTAATTGTAGGATAATTGCAATATTGTGATGGCCTCTGCCATAAGTCAACATGAATCGGTCATAGGCATACACATGTACCCTCTCTCCTGAAGGCTCCTTCCACTTTGCTCCCCACCCCATCCCTCCAGGTTGTCATAGATCATCAGCTTTGGGTTCCCTGCATTATATATTAAACTCCCACTGTCTATCTGTTTTGCATATGGTAATGTACACATTTCAATGCTATTCTCTCAAATCATCCCACCTCTCCTTCTCCCACTTGTCCAAAATTCTGTTCTTTGTGTCTCCTTGGCTGCACTGCACGTAGGATGGTCAGTACCTAGCTTTCTAGATTCCAAATATATGCGTTAATATACAGTATTTGTCTTTCTTTCTGAGGAAACCATAATTGAAAAAGAAAGATATACCCTAATGTTCATTGCAACACCATTTACAATAGGTAGCACATGGAAGCAAACTAGATGTCCATCCACAGATGAATGGATAAGGAAGTTGTGGTACATATACACAATGGAATTACTCAGCTATAAATTAGCTTTTAACTTGAGATGATTATAGAGTCACTTGCAGTTGTAACAAATAGTAAAGAGAGATCCTGCATGTAGCATTTACACATTTCCTCCAATGGTAATATTTGCCGAAAGTAGTACAAAATCACAACCAAGATATAGACATTAGTATAGTCAAGATACAGAAGATTTCCATCACAGGGATCATTCATTTTCCTCTTTTTTTAGTCACACCCACACTCATCCCTACCCTCTGCCCTGTCCCTGACCTAGCGTAATCATTGATCAGTTCACCATGTCTATAATTTTGTCATTTCAAGAATGTTGCATAAATCAAATTGTTTAATAGATAAGGTTTTAGTATCAGCTGTTTTTCACTAAGTATACTTCTCTGGAGATTCATTTACGTTGTTGCTTGTATCAATATTCCATTTGTTTTTATTTCCAAGTAAGTATTCCAAGGTATACCACTGTTTGTTTAACCATTCATCGATTGAAGAACAATTTGGGTTATTTTCAGTTTGGAGTTATCACAAACAAACCTGCTATAAGCATTCATGTACAAGTTTTTGTTTCAACATAAGTTTTCAGAGATAAATGTCTAGGAGTACAATTGCTAGGCCAGGGGCAGTGGTTGGCAGGACCAACCTCATGTCCAAGGAGCCATGGCTGCATGGGCGCAGGAGGGCCTAGAGGAGCTATCCCACGTTGAAGGTCAGGAAGGGTGGCGGTGAGGAGATACCCCTCATCCAAGGTAAGGAGCAATGGCTGTGCTTTGCTGGAGCAGCCGTGAAGAGATACCCCACGCCCAAGGTAACAGAAACCCAAGTAAGATGGTAGGTGTTGCAAGAGGGCATCAGAGGGCAGACACACTGAAACCATACTCACAGAAAACTAGTCAATCTAATCACACTAGGACCATGCTGCTGCTATGTCGCTTCAGTTGTGACTCTGTGTGACCCCATAGACGGCAGCCCACCAGGCTCCCCCATCCCTGGGATTCTCCAGGCAAGAACACTGGAGTGGGTTGCCATTTAGTTCTCCAATGCATGAAAGTGAAAAGTGAAAATAAAGTCGCTCAGTTGTGTCTGACTCTTTGTGACCCCATGGACTGCAGCCGACCAGGCTCCTCCATCCATGGGATTTTCCAGGCAAAAGTAATGGAGTGGGGTGCCATTGCCTTCTCCGACACTAGGACCATAGCCTTGTCTAACTCAATGAAACTAAGCCATGCCCGTGGGGCAACCCAAGATGGGCAGGTCATGGTGGAGAGATCTGACAGAATGTGGTCCACTGGAGAAGGGAATGGCAAAGCACTTCAGTATTCTTGCCTTGAGAACCCCATGAACAGTATGAAAAGGCAAAATGATAGGATACTGAAAGAGGAACTCCCCAGGTCAGTAGGTGCCCAATATGCTACTGGAGATCAGTGGAGAAATAACTCCAGAAAGAATGAAGGGATGGAACCAAAGCAAAAACAATACCCAGTTGTGGATGTGACTGGTGATAGAAGCAAAGTCCAATGCTGTAAAGAGCAATATTGCATAGGAACCTGGAATGTCAGGTCCATGAATCAAGGCAAATTGGAAGCGGTCAAACAAGAGATGGCAAGAGTGAATGTTGACATTTTAGGAATCAGTGAACTAAAATGGACTGGAATGGGTGAATTTAACTCAGATGACCATTATATCTACTACTGCAGGCAGGAATCCCTCAGAAGAAATGGAGTAGCCATCATGGTCAACAAAAGAGTCCAAAATGCAGCACTTGGATGCAATCTCAAAAATGACAGAATGATCTCTGTTCGTTTCCAAGGCAAACCATTCAATATCACAGTAATCCAAGTCTATGCCCCAACCAGTAACGCTGAAGAAGCTGAAGTTGAATGGTTCTATGAAGACCTACAAGACCTTTTAGAACTAACACCCAAAAAAGATGTCCTTTTCCTTATAGGGGACTGGAATGCAAAAGTAGGAAGTCAAGAAACACCTGGAGTAACAGGCAAATTTGGCCTTGGAATACAGAATGAAGAAGGGCAAAGACTAATAGAGTTTTGCCAAGAATATGCACTGGTCATAACAAACACCCTCTTCCAACAACACAACAGAAGACTCTATACATGGACATCACCAGGTGGTCAACACCAAAATCAGATTGATTATATTCTTTGCAGCCAAAAATGGAGAAGCTCTATACAGTCAGCAAAAACAAGACCAGGAGCCGACTGTGGCTCAGATCATGAAATCCTTATTGCCAAATACAGACTTAAATTGAAGAAAGTAGGGAAAACCATTAGATCATTCAGGTATGACCTAAATCAAATCCCTTATGATTATACAGTGGAAGTGAGAAATAGATTTAAGGGCCTAGACCTGATAGATAGAGTGCCTGATGAACTATGGAATGAGGTTCGTGACATTGTACAGGAGACAGGGATCAAGACCATTCCTATGGAAAAGAAATGCAAAAAAGCAAAATGGCTGTCTGGGGAGGCCTTACAAATAGCTGTGAAAAGAAGAGAAGCGAAAAGCAAAGGAGAAAAGGAAAGATATAAGCATCTGAATGCAGAGTTCCAAAGAATAGCAAGAAGAGATAAGAAAGCCTACTTCAGCGATCAATGCAAAGAAATAGAGGAAAACAACAGAATGGGAAAGACTAGAGATCTCTTCAAGAAAATTAGAGATACCAAGGGAACATTTCATGCAAAGATGGGCTCGATCAAGGACAGAAATGGTAGGGACCTAACAGAAGCAGGAGATATTAAGAAGAGGTGGCAAGAATACACAGAAGAACTGTACAAAAAGATCTTCACGACCCAGATAATCATGATGGTGTGATCACTGACCTAGAGCCAGACATCCTGGAATGTGAAGTCAAGTGGGCCTTAGAAAGCATCACTATGAACAAAGCTAGTGGAGGTGATGGAATTCCAGTTGAGCTATTTCAAATCCTGAAAGATGATGCTGTGAAAGTGCTGCACTCAATATGCCAGAAAATTTGGAAAACTCAGCAGTGGCCACAGGACTGGAAAAAGTCAGTTTTTATTCCAATCCCAAAGAAAGGCAATGCCAAAGAATGCTCAAACTGCCGCACAATTGCACTCATCTCACACGCTAGTAAAGTAATGCTCAAAATTCTCCAAGCCAGGCTTCAGCAATATGTGAACCGTGAACTTCCAGATGTTCAAGCTGGTTTTAGAAAAGGCAGAGGAACCAGAGATCAAATTGCCAACATTCGTTGGATCATGGAAAAAGGAAAAGAGTTCCATAAAAGCATCTATTTCTGCTTTATTGACTATGCCAAAGTCTTTGACTGTGTGGATCACAATAAACTGTGGAAAACTCTGAAAGAGATGGGAATACCAGACCACCTGACCTGCCTCTTGAGAAACCTATATGCAGGTCAGGAAGCAACAGTTAGAACTGGACATGGAACAACAGACTGGTTCCAAATAGGAAAAGGAGTATGTCAGGCTGTATATTGTCACCCTGCATATTTAACTTATATGCAGAGTACATCACGAGAAACGCTGGACTGGAAGAAGCACAGGCTGGAATGAAGATTGCCAGGAGAAATATCAATAACCTCAGATATGCAGATGACACCACCCTTATGGCAGAAAGTGAAGAGGAACTCAAAAGCCTCTTGATGAAAGTGAAAGAGGAGAGTGAAAAAGTTGGCTTAAAGCTCAACATTCAGAAAACGAAGATCATGGCATCCGGTCCCATCACTTCATGGGAAATAGATGGTGAAACAGTGGAAATAATGTCAGACTTATTTTTTGGGGCTCCAAAATCACTGCAGATGGTGATTGCAGCCATGAAATTAAAAAACGCTTACTCCTTGGAAGGAAAGTTATGACCAACCTAGATAGCATATTCAAAAGCAGAGACATTACTTTGCCAACAAAGGTCCATCTAGTCAAGGCTATGGTTTTTCCAGTGGTCACGTATGGATGTGAGAGTTGGATTATGAAGAAAGCTGAGCACCGAAGAATTGATGCTTTTGAATTGTGGTGTTGGAGAAGACTCTTGAGAGTCCCTTGGACTGCAAGGACTCCAACCAGTCCATTCTGAAGGAGATCAGCCCTGGGATTTCTTTGGAAGGAATGATGCTAAAGCTGAAACTCCAGTACTTTGGCCACCTGATGCGAAGAGTTGACTCATTGGAAAAGACTCTGATGCTGGGAGGGATTGAGGGCAGGAAGAGAAGGGGACGACAGAGGATGAGATGGCTGGATGGCATCACTTACTCGGTGGTCGTGAGTCTGGGTGAACTCCAGGAGTTGGTGATGGATAGCCAGGCCTGGCCTGCTGCGATTCATGGGGTTGCAAAGAGTCAGACACTACTGAGCGACTGAACAGAACTGAATGCTAGTCACAAGTTTAGAGCTTTTATTTATTTATTTAGGTTTTTGTTTTGCTCTTGACTGACAAACTTTCCCAGAGTTGCTATACTATTTCACATTTTACTGTCAAGTATATCAGATCAGATCAGATCAGATCAGTCACTCAGTCGTGTCCGACTCTTTGCGACCCCATGAATCGCAGCATGCCAGGCCTCCCTGTCCATCACCAACTCCCGGAGTTCACCCAGACTCACGTCCACCAAGTAAGTGATGCCATCCAGCCATCTCATCTTCTGTCGTCCCCTTCTCCTCCTGTCCCCAATCCCTCCCAGCATCAGAGTCTTTTCCAATGAGTCAACTCTTTGCATGAGGTGGCCAAAGTACTGGAGTTTCAGCTTTAGCATCATTCCTTCCAGAGAGTCGGACACGACTGAGCGACTGATCTGATCCCAATCCATAACTTACACTTTCATCCTTACAAGGACTTCTTCCACAGAGCTAAATTTTTTTAATCTATAAGTTTCAATTTATCAGTTTTAACAGATGTTCCTGACGGGTATTTTAGTTTCTATAAAGCAAAAAAATATGTATCTGTAGAGAATAGCGTGTGTATGTGTGTGTGTGTATGTGTGTGTGTTAGTCACTCAGTTGTGTCTGACTCTTTGTGACCCCGTGTACTACAGGCCTCCAGGCTCCTCTGTCCATGGAATTCTCCAGGCAAAAATACTGGAGTGGGTTCCCATTTCATTCTCCAGGGGATCTTCATGAGCCAGGGACTGAACCCAGGTCTTCTGTGTTGCATACAGATTCTTTACCATCTGAGCCACCAGGGAAGACTGGAGAATAAATTGCATATGTATAAAAAATACATTGATACTCATGTGTTGAAACACTGTTGCAATTATAGTGATAAATGCCACTTGGGTATGGTGTGTAACTCTTTTAATATGCTGCTGGATTTAATTGAATACTATGTTGAGGATTTTTACATCTATATTCATAGAGATACTGGCATATAATTTTCTTTTTTATAGTATCTTTGTCTTGTTTTAGTATCAGAGTTAACAGTAGTTTCATAAAATGAATTACCAAGTGTTCCCTCTTTAAATTGTTTGGAAGAAATTTTATGGAATTGGTTTTAATTCTTCTTTAAATATATGGTAGAATTCTACAGATTTCTGATCATGAAGATTTCTTTGGGGGCATTTTTAATTTATGAATTCAATTTCCTTAATATTTATGTTGTTATTCAAATTAAATATTTTGTATTGAACAAATTGTGGTAATTTGTATTTTTCAAGGAAGTGATCCATTTCATGTAAGTTGTCTAATTTATTTTTGAATAGTTGTTCATATTATTCCCTTATTATGTTTTTCATGTCTGCAGGGTCTTTAGTGATATCCTGTTTAATTCCTGGTGTTGGGATTTTGTATCTTATCTCTTCTTTCCGTCAGTCTTGCTCAAAATTTGTAAATTTTATTGGTCTTTTAAAATAATCAACTCTTTATTTCATTTATTTTCTCTATTGTTTTTCTGTTTTTAATTTCATTGATCTCAGCTTTTTATTATTTTACTCCTTCAGCTTGCTTCAGATTTATCTTGCCCTTCTTTTTTTAGATTCTTAAGAGATTAGTTTACTACTTTGAAATGTTTTCTCTTTTCTAATGTATGCATATGTGCCATAAATTTCCCTCTCAGCACTGCTTTAATTTGTGCCACAAATTTTAACATGTTGGATTTTCATTCCATTTAATACATTTTTTATTTCCTTTAATACTCCCTCTTTGACCCAGGTATTATCTAGAACTGTGTCTGTTTCCCAAGTCTCCTGGGATTTTCCTGTTATTCTCTTGTTATTGGTTTTTAGTTTGATTCCACTGTGGTCAGAAAACATACTCTGAATGCTTTCAATTGCTTTAAAAATTTTGGTTTGTTTTATAGTCCAAAATGTGGTCTATCTTAGTATATCTTCCGTGAGAACCTTAAAAGAAAGTGTTTTCTGCTTTAGGGGGATGAAGTGCTCTATAAAGATCAATTAGATCAGCGTGTTTGATGTTATTGTTAAATTCTATACTCTTGTGGATTTTTTTTTCAATTTGTTATGTCAATTGTTGAGAGGGAATATTGAAGTCTCCAGGCAAGAATACTGGAGTGGGTTGCCATGCCCTTCTCAAGGTGATCTTCCTCACCCAGGGATCAAACCCAATCTCTTATGTCTCCTGAATTGGCAGGCAGGTTCTTTACCACTAGCACCACTTAGACCACTTATTTTTAAGGAAACTATTGATATCTTATAGCTTCATCTGCCATTTATTTTTTTGTTGTTTCTTCTGGTTTTCATTTCTCTGATTACTTTTTGCTGCCTTTCTGTGTTTTACTTAAATATTTTTTAAGTAGTCATGTACGGATGTGAGACTTGGACCATGAAGAAGGTTGAGTGCTGAAGAGTTTGTGCTTTTGAATTGTGGTGCTGGAGAAGACTCTTGAGAATCCCTTGGACTTCAAGGAGACCAAACCAGTCAATCCTAAAGGAAATCAACTCTGAATATTCATTGGAAGGACTGATACTGAAGCTGAAGCTCCAATACTTTAGCCATCTGATGCAAAGAACTGACTCATTAGAGAAGACCCTGATGCTGGGAAAGACTGAGGGCAAGAGGAGAAGGAGGCAACAGAGGATAAGATGGTTGAATGGCATCAATGATGGCATGAAAGTCCGTGATTTTGAGTGGAGCTCAGCAAGCTCTGGGAGATAGTGAAGGACGGGGAAGCCTGGCTTGTTGCAGTTCATGGGGTCACAAAGAGTCGGACACAACTTAGTGACTGAACAACAACAAAATTTCATTTTCATCTATCAATAGTTTTTTTTTTCTTTTTTATTATTTATTGACATTTATTTCTGGCTGTGTTGAGTCTTCATTGCTGCACACAAACTTTCTCTACTTGCAGGAAGTGGAGGGGGCTTCTCTTGCTCTAGGTTCTAGGTGTGGGCTTCAGTAGTTGTGGCACAAGAGCTTATTCGCTCTGTGGCATGTGGGATATTCCTGGATCAGGGATTTAACAGGTGTCCCCTGCATTAACAGGTGAATTCTTAGCCACTGTACTACCAGGTAAGCCCTTATCAATAGTGTTTTTGAGTGTGTTTGTTTCTGTAGCTTTTTAATGGTTGCTTTTGGTATTGCCTTATATATATATATATATAACTTATCCTTGCCCCTGCTGAGCAAAGTGAGTATTCTAGTTACCCATTATGCCTTCTCTCATGCCTCAAAAGTTTAGAAGGCTAGAAGTGCCCCCTTATTGTTCCTCATAAGGCCTCCACTGTCACTAAGGGTGGTGGCCTTATTACCAGTCAGTTCAGTTCAGTCACTCAGTCATGTCCGACTCTTTGCAACCCCATGGACTGCAGAACAGCAGGCTTCCCTGTCCATCACCAACTCCCAGAGCTTGCTCAAACTCAAGAGCATCAGGTCGGTGATGCCATCCAACCATCTCATCCTCTGTCATCCCCTCTCTTCCTGCCTTCAATCTTTCCCAGCATCAGGATCTTTTCCAGTGAGTCAGTTCTTTGCATCAGGTGGCCATAGTTTTGGAGCTTCAGCACCAGTACTTCCACTGAATAGTCAGGACTGATTTCCTTTAGGATGGACTGGTTGGATCTCCTCGCATTCCAAGGGACTCTCAAGAGTCTTCTCCAACACCACAGATCAAAAGCGTCAGTCCTTCAGTGCTCAGATTTCTTTATGGTCCAACTCTCACATCCATACATGACTACTGTAAAAACCATAGCTTTTCCTTAAAAAACTGGAAATAGAACTGCCATATGACCCAGCAATTCCACTGCTGGGCATACACACCGAGGAAACCAGAAGGGAAAGAGACACGTGTACCCCCAATGTTCATTGCAGCACTGTTTATAATAGCCAGGACATGGAAGCAACCTAGATGTCCATCAGCAGATGAATGGATAAGAAAGCTGTGGTACATATACACAATGGACTATTACTCAGCCATTAAAAAGAATACATTTGAATCAGTTCTAATGAGGTGGATGAAACTGGAGCCTTTTATACAGAGTGAAGTAAGCCAGAAAGAAAAACACCAATACGGTAAGTATACTAACGCATATATATGAAATTTAGAAAGATGGTAATGACAACCCTGTATGTGAGACAGCAAAAGAGACACTGATGTATAGAACAGTCTTTTGGACTCTGTGGGAGAGGGAGGGGGGGATGATTCGGGAGAATGGCATTGAAGCATGTATAATATCATATAAGAAACGAATCGCCAGTCCAGGTTCGATGCAGGATACAGGATGCTTGGGGCTGGTGCACTGGGATGACCCAGAGGGATGGTATGGGGAGGGAGGTGGGAGGGGGGTTCAGGATTGGGAACATGTGTACACCCGTGGCGGATGCATGTTGATGTATGGCAAAACCAATACAATATTGTAAAGTAAAAAAACAAACAAACAAACAAAACAAACAAACAAAGAAAAACAACATAGCTTTGACTAGATGGACCTTTTTTGGCAAAGAAATGTCTCTGCTTTTTAATATGCTGTCTAGGTTGGTCATAGCTTTTCTTCCAAGGAGCAAGCATCTTTTAATTTCATGGCTGCAGTCACCATCTGCAGTGATTTTGGAGCCCAAGAAAATAAAGTATCTCATGGTTTCCATTGTTTTCCCATCTATTTGCCATGAAGTGTTTGGACCAGATGCCATGATCTTAGTTTTCTGAATGTTGAGTTTAAAGTCAGCTTTTTCACATTCCTTTCACTTTCCTCAAGAGGCTCTTTAGTTCTTCTTCCCTTTCTGCCATAAGGGTGGTGTTATCTGCATATCTGAGGTTATTGATATTTCTCCCACAAGACATTAAAATTCCTGACTCTTGCTAGGCCTCCTCTGACACCTCCTCAGTTGGGAGGAAAGAAGGATACCTCAGTACTCCCCACAGTCTCTACCGACACCACTAGATAGGAGGCTAGCTTGTTACCACCAGTTGGGGATAAAAGTCCTAGCATCTTATTCAACTTTTTTTGATACCACCACAAAGAGGGCAGGGAAGACCAGAAAACCTTACATCAGCCTAGAAAGAGTGCAAGTCTAGGCTCTTCCTTTTGCTTTTGCTGGTGGGAGTGGGTCCAAAATTTTTTCTGTGGTGTTTCACTAGAGTGGTTATTGACCAAAAGTTTTCTGTCTTATTAGGCTACCCCTTTCCTGGTCTTTTGGCTAGAGAAAGCAGGCTCTATTTTTAATGTGTATGCCTGTTGATATTACTAGGTTGCTGGTTTCTTCAAGACTGTATCTTGAAAAAGTGAAGTGAAGTTGCTTAGTCATGTCCAACTCTTTGCGACTTCATGGACTGTAACCTATCAGGCTCCTCCGACCATGGGATTTTCCAGGCAAGAATACCAGAGTAGGTTGCCATTTCCTTCTACAGGGGATCTTCCCAACCCAGGGATTGAACCCGGGTCTCCTGCATTGCAGGCAGACACTTTACTGTCTGAGCCACCAGGGAAGCTTAAAAGTAGAATTGAGGGAACTCCCTGCTATATCATTCTTTGAGTTCACAGCTTACCAGCTGATCTGGCTTCCATTCATCTCTCAGAGTCTTTTTGACTCTGAAACAGAATCATCTCTTTGTTTCACATATCATATCATATCCATAGGTTTTAAATATACTTAACAGGAAAAAAAATAGTGGAAAATATATCTATTCTATCTTCTGGAAAGGAGAAGTTGTACAATCGTGTTACTTTAACTTCGCAGTAACCCTGAAAGTTTGATCCTATCACTATTCCTTAAAAAAATTGAGACCCATAGACATTACCCAGGGCTTCCCTGGTGGTGCTAGTGGTAAAGAACCTGCCTCCCAGTGCAGGAGCGGGGAAGGCAATGGCAACCCACTCTAGTACTCTTGCCTGGAAAATCCCATCGACAGAGTAGCCTGGTAGGCTGCAGTCCATGGGGTTGTGACTAGTCAGACACGACTTCACTTTCACTTTCATACTTTGGAGAAGGAAATGGCAACCCATTCCAGTGTTCTTGCCTGGAGAATGCAAGGGACAGCAGAGCCTGGTGGGCTGCCTTCTAATGGGGTCACACAGAGTCAGACACGACTGAAGTGACTTAGCAGCAGCAGCAGTGCAGGAGACATAAAAGGCGTGGGTTTGATCTTTGGGTCAGGAAGATCCCCTGGAGGAGGACATGGCACACTCCAGTATTCTTGCCTGGAGAATCCCAAGGACAGAGGAGCCTGGCGGACTATGGTTCATAGGGTTTTAAAGAGTCGGACATGACTGAGGCGACTTAGCATGCACCCATAGAAGTTACCCAAACTGCCTGAACCTAGAAACCAACAAATGGTAAAATCGTAATTCAAATTCAGCTATGTATCATCCCAAAGCTTAGATAATTAAATGATATATTGACTTATAGGAGAATCATTGTCCTTACCCACCACAAGGTAGTGGTTCAAAGTGTTGTTGAATATGGTAGCCACTAGCCATCTACGGATAACTAAATTTCTATTCATTAAAATTAAATAAAATTTAAAATTCAGCTGCTCAGTCATACTAGATTCATTTCAAGTATTCAATAGCTATGTGTGGTTAATGGTTACTCTATTAGATGGTGTAATATAGAATATTTCCATTATTGTAAAACATTATACTGGACAGTATTGGTCTAGAGAGTATTCACACAATAAATATAAACTATGATGGATGCTTATGATAGATCCACTATAACATAGATGACAAAATGCTATATAACTGAATACTAATGTGATTTTACTCATGTAATCTAAGAAATGTTCATGGAAGATACTTCAAGAGCTATAGGTATATTTAGAAAAATTGGACAACAAGTTTTTTTTTTTTTTAATTGGCAGTCTTTGGGGGTTTTGTTTGTTTGCTTGCTTTTGTAAAGTTTTATTTTTTAATTAATTTATTTTTTATTGG
The DNA here is from genome assembly GCF_029378745.1 of Bos indicus. NCBI lineage: Eukaryota > Metazoa > Chordata > Mammalia > Artiodactyla > Bovidae > Bos > Bos indicus. The sequence goes on along the minus strand of NC_091789.1, from coordinate 11,305,713 downwards.
AGGATAATTGCTTTACAGTGTTGTGTTGATTTCTGCCATTCATCAACATGAATCAGCCATTGGTATACACGTGTCTTCTCCTCCTTGAACCTCTCTCCCACTCCTCCATCCCACCCTGCCCCTCTAGGTTGTCACAGTGCACCAGACTGAACTCCCTGTGTTATAAAGCAACTTCCCACCAGCTATTTGTTTTACATGTGGTAATGCATATGTTTCTTCCCAAATGAAGAAACTTCTCAGGTGAAGAAGACTTCCCAGGTGGTGCTAGAGGTAAAGAATTCCTCTGCAATGTGGGAAACCTGGGTTTGATCCCTGGGTTGGGAAGATCCCCTGGAGAAGGGAATGGCAACCCACTCCAGTATTCTGGCCTGGAGAATTCCATGGACAGAGGGAGCCTGGCAGGCTACAGTCCATGGGGTTGCAAAGAGTCAGACACAACTGAAGTGACTTAGCACTCAGCACACATGTATATGTTTCAATGCTACTCTCTTGAGTCATACTACCCTCTTCTTCCCCCACTGGGACAACAGGGACTTGATTGTTTGGTTTCCTGATATATTTCCAACATCTCAAACAGGACCTCATCTCAAAAAGGACCTTGCACATAATAGATGCATAAAAAGTATTTCTAATAAATGCCTGAATTAATAAATAAATTAGAGGGCACTGTTAACAAGTCAAACTACTACTTCTGAGCAAGTACATAGGGAAGGGAGTGAGCACGGTTTTTCAGGAAACAATAAGTATAGTCAGCACAGCATTTGGTAAAGATGTAATAGATGAGACTAGAAAGGAGTAGGAACTCCATAGATCATGGAGGGCCTTATATAATCACTAAAAGACCATCTCCAAACTCCATATATCCAAACTCTAATTAGTCCTCTTTCCCTCCATTGCATTCCTTTTCCTTCATTTTCTGTCTTTACCCAGTTAGAGTTATCAACATTAAAAATTTGAAGATCATCTTAGACATTTTTGTCATTACATCCTGCCATTAATCAATCCCCAAGTCATTTCATTCCTGCTTCTCAAATCCCTAATGAATCTACCTCTTCCTCTCCATTCACACCATTGCTACCAAGCTTCAGGACTTTGTTGCTTCTTTCTTGACTGAACCATTACAATAGCTTCCTACTTGGTTTCCTTGCCTTCATTCTCTTCTAGTCCAACCTTTACATTTTAAGATTTATCAATTGAAAAAACATCTGTACAGATAAGTACCCTGCTTAAACCCTTGTCATCATATTTAAATACTTTAGAGCTAACATACTTTTCCAGATTTATCACCAATCACCTATGAATTGTATTCCATTTCCTTTGAGAAACAGAAGCAATTGCATTCCTTGTGTGTCTCAAGCCTTTTGTATAAGCATGCCTTGTTTTTGCACAGGGTGGTAACACTGCTGTAATAAATGAATTCGCCAGTTTGTCTTGAGAATAACTTATTAAGTTAATATGACTGAGCTCTGCCTTCATCAACTCTATGAAGATCTATCCTATCCCTGACTCCTATTCCTCCCATCTTTAGCCTTCAATTTTATTAAATACTCTCTCCTCCTTGGTACATAGCATCCCAAGTATATTTCCATTGTGTCATCTAGCACATTACTTTTTCATCAATGTCTTCTTTCCTCATGCATTGTGAATTCCTTGAAGGTAGTTATTTCACCTATTTTTCTTTGTATTCCCATAATGTCTCACTCAGAGGAATCTCTCAATAATAGACTCTAAGATGAATTAACTTTACTTCATATGCTATTGTGAGTCATGAAAGGATTTGAACAGGAGTGTGGCATCATAACTCTGCTTCAAGACTATTATTCTGGTAGCAGTGTGAAAAATGGGTTAGACAGAGGGTAAGTATACTAACAGTCCCTTAAATGAACAGTAAAAAAAAATAGAGGTTTCAAAATGACCTTTTTCTGTTATCATTTTTTTTCTTTAAGCTTTTAATGATCATATATAATCACCCCATTAAAAACTAGGAGAGCTTAAAAAATCATGGTCTTATGAATCCTTTGCAGACGTAGCACTTAGTAAGTACAAAATTACAAAACAAGAACAATGAACCTATTTTTCTTCTATGAAGGAGTAACTGGTTTCTGTAAAGGCAGGAAATTATCCTAGGGGCCACAGAGGGAGATCAAAGGGATTACTACCACCATTAATCTTCTTAAGCAATAGCTTACTAATTAGCATCCCCAAATGAATAGCCTATGTGTAGACACACTCACATGGGAATAAAGAGATAATATTCTACCAAAAAGATAAACTATGGTCCCCAAGGGAGTAGTAAGCCTGTAGGGTTTGTGACACTACTGTATCTTTGAAGAAGTACTAACACTCGTCTGGTTAAGAAAGGTGTGGGAATTAGAAAGATCTCAGCAGCTCAGTATGAACTACTGTGCTTGGAAAAGTGGGTTTCATGTCAATGTTTATTCAGGGGAGAGGAGAAGAAGAAGGATACTGTTGATTTTGTTATTTTTGTTTGTACATGAATGAGCTTTGTTCCCTGGGTCTTTTGATGAGTTCGGCTTTTGTGAACAAATCTATTGGGTATGCAAATAAGAGGTATGAAGTGGAATTAAGAGCTTAATATCTGTCATGTGCTAACTCTGTATTCAGGGTGAATATATATTTAAATCTTATTTTTAGGGATGTATTTTGTATATGTGTACTATACTCCATACTAATATATATATAGTATATACATGTGCTATAGTTTTAAAGAAATTGAAATTATTCCCTCCAAATTTGTTTATATTATTTTTAATGGACAATATAAATATAGAATGTTAAATGGTTGCAGACATGGATTTTTATTCTTTTGCTCCATATCTTAGCTTTAAAGGAACCTCCCTTGATTAAAACAATGGCTTTCTTATATTCCATAGTAGTATCAGTAGTTTAGCCTGAAAAACTAGGCTCTCAAAGATGAATTTTGGAAAATTTTTCTTTATATTAAGTTCGCCATAACTAAAGCCACTTCCAAGTACTATTTTAATGCTTGACCTTTAGGGTTCATAATTTTTCTGATGGGGGACATAGGGGAAATGGCTGACAGAGCCCATTCTCTACCTCCTCGACTTTTGATGACACCACACTCTATTTCACACTGGCCTCCTACAGCATAACAAAGAATGAACCCTCAATAAAGTAAACACTTGTTCCTTAGCCAGTGAGTACTCTTGAAGTTTTAATTGAAGTGAGTACAAGCATATCTTGTTTTACTGTACTTCGCAGTACAATAAAACAACTCTTTTAACTCTCAAACAAGTCTTTTAATGCTATTTTTCCAACAGTATTTGCTCACGTCACACCTCTGGGTGTCACATTTTACTAATTCTCACAATATTTAAAACGTTTTAATTATTATATTGGAGGTGATCTGTGGTAGTTGATTTTGATGTTACTATTGCAAAAAGATTATGATTTGCTGAAGGCTCAGATGATGGTTAGCATTTTTTAACAATAAACTTTTTTTAAATTATGGGACGTACGTTGTTTTTGAGGACTTCCCTATAGCTCAGATGGTAAAGAATCTGCCTGCAATGCAGGAGACACAGGTTTGATCCCTGGGTCAGGAAGATCCTCTGGAAAAGGAAATGGCAATCCACTCCAGTCTTCTTGCCTGGGAAATCCCTTGGACAGAGGAGCCTGGTGGGCTACAATCCATGAGGTCGCAAAGAGTCAGACACAACTAAGCAACTAACACTAATACTACTACTACCACCACCACCACTACTACATTTTTAGACATAATGTTATTATACACTTAATAGGTTACCATAGAGTATAAATATAACTTTTGTATGCACTGGGAAAAAATAATTGTGTGACCTCTTTTATTATATATCTGCTTTATCATGGTGATCTGGAACCACAACTGCAATTGAGGCAAGGAAGAGACTTTAATCAGGGAGCTGGCATACCAAGAAGATGGCAGGCTAGCACATCAAAATAACCATCTTATTGGCATCTGGATGCCAGGTACTTTTATAGATCAGAGATGAGGGGAGGTGAGGAACCAAGGTAAAAAGGCCATTAGTTTTGCAAACATCTCCTAGAATGGCAAACCTCAGGGAGGGAAAGTGTTACTTTCTTCCTTCCTGCCTGCCATCCACAGGTGGACAGGAATCTGAACAAAGGCACTTCCATTTAAGAGTCAGGCCAAGGGGCAGGGTTCTCTGAGACAAACCATCAGGAAGGACTGATGCTGAAGCTGAAGCTCCAATCCTTTGGCCACCTGATGAGAAGAACTGACTCATTGGAAAAGACCCTGATGCTGGGAAAGATTGAAGGCGGGAGGAGAAGGGGACGACAGGGGATGAGATGTTGGATGGCATCACCAACTCGATGGACGTGAGTTTGAGTAAGCTCTGGGAGTTGGTGACGGACAGGGAGGCCTGACATGCTGCAGTCCATGGGGTTGCAGAGTCAGACATGACTGAGCGACTGCATTGACTGACTTACTGCAACACCTGTTATTGACTGAAGAAAAACACACAACCTAAAAGTTTCAAGTTAAGTAATATTTACTGAGAACTATAGTCCAGGAGACAGCCTTTCAGCTCTAAGGAACTGCTCCAGAGAGGTAAGGGAGGAAACAGAATATATAGTAGTTTTTGCTTTAAAACAATGTAGTTGAACTTCAAAAGATTACTGTTAGTTCCCAAAACAGACATGGAGAATTAATGATTTTGGTGCTTTTCTATGTATTAGAAGACGCAAGAGTCTAGGCTCATTGAAATTATACCTTAGATATTCACCTTAACTATCTAGGGCCAGTATCCTGTTTCTGTCCATCCTGAATTCCCCTGAGGGTACACTGTCATGGGGATGGTGGGGCAAGAAACTGTAGTAGCTAAAGACTTTATAGCTAGCAACATTCATTGTTTACTGGAATGGCAAGCAACATTCCATTTTCCACACTGTACTTTAGCATGGATGTTAGGAACCTTTGGCTAATTTCCTGATCACAATTTAATCCTATTCTTTGCCATCCAGATTGGCTTTCCTGAGCCGCAATTTGACAAATGCTGTTTCAGAGCAAAAGTTGTGACAACATGTCTGAGGGAAAAAAAACCTATTTATTTGCCCTTACTTCAGTTTTATCAACTGAAAAATGGGACTGATAATTAGTATTTTGATCTGCAGAAGGTTTTTGTTTTTGTTTAAATAGATAAAGCGAGACACATTTAAAAATCATATATGTTCCCTGGTAACTATACACTGTTAGAATAATTCTCAATAATAATTACTGGCTAGGGTAAATTGGTGGTAGAGAGGACTTTTAATTATGTTTAAAATTTAGAATTTCAGCATAGAGTGACTCCAACTTTAGAACCATCTGTCTATTATGCACAACCCACTGACCAAGCCTCTGAAATCAAGCAGAGCACAAACCTGTATTCACAACAAATGGGAACTGTGTGTTTGTATCTTGCCATGGTCTATTTTGAATCTTTCTCCCCAAATCCAATTATTCCAAAGATATTGTCAAGGAGCCAAATTGCCTTATTTTTCTTCCCTCCTGCCTACTTTGTGAGGTGCTGAAAAGTAGCTCTGAGCCCTAAGGGTAGGCAGCCAGAGACCTGAGAAGAGCTACAGTCACTTATAGCTGAAAACTTGTTAATTGGCCTTCAGATAATCAAGAGTTTATAGAAAATTTAGATCTATTGATACTCACTGAGTTTTACTGTAACTGCACAATCTTTGTTTTGTAGTCATCAAACCATAAAGAAAAGAAATTAGCTTTCAGAGTGGAGAAATAAATGATAGTCCAACTTGGCTTAGGGGAATATTTTTCCTTATTGTCTTCTAATACAATACTTATCAAAAGTATCTCTGAATTAAATGAAACCCCTTAGAACATTATGAAAATTAATGATGAATTAAATGAGAGTTCAGATAAAAATCATAATGCTCTATATGAAAATACTCTACAATATAAATAAGGATCTTTATACCCATCCATTAAGAAGGCAACACAATATTTTTAATAATATTATGTATTTATTATATATTTACAGTTAACTTTTAAATGATATACGATAATAAATGTTCTGGAACCAATTTCAGTGTTTGTGTGGAGATTTCCCCACACCATAAAACAAATCTCTAACATCAGCTAATGTTAACCAGTCTGATCACAAAGAAGACAGGCTCATCTAACGCAGTGAAACTATGAGCCATGCTGTGTAGGGCCACCCAAGACAGATGGGTCATGGTGGAGAGTTCTGACAAAATGTGGTCCAATGGAGAAGGGAATGGCAAAGCACTTCAGTATTCTTGCCTTGAGAACCCCATGAACAGTATGAAAAGGCAAAAAGATAGGACATTGAAAGATGAACTCCCCAGGTTGGTGGGTGCCCAATATGCTAGTGGAGATCAGTAGAGAAATAACTCCAAAAAGAATGAAGAGACAGAGCCAAAGCAAAAACAACACCCAGCTGTGAATGTGACTGGTGATGGAAGTAAAGTCCAATGCTGTAAAGTGCAATATTGCATAGGAACCTGAAATGCTAGGTCCATAAATCAAGGCAAACTGGAAGTGGTCAAACAGGAGATGGCAAGAGTAAACATCAGCATTTTAGGAATCAGCAAACTAAAATGGACTGGAATGGGTGAATTTAACTCACATGACCATTATATCTACTACTGTGGGCAGGAATCCCTCAGAAGAAATGGAGTAGCCATCATAGTAAACCAAAGAGTCCAAAATGCAGTACTTGGATGCAGTCTCAAAAGTGACAAAATAATCTCTGTTTCCAAGGCAAACCATTCAATATCACAGTAATCCAACTATATGCCCCGACCAGTAATACTAAAGAGCTGAAGTTTAATGGTTCTATGAAGACCTACAAACCTTCTAGATCTAACACACAAAAAAGATGTCCTTTTCATTATAGGGGACTGGAATGCAAAAATAGCTAGTCAAGAAATACCTGGAGTAACTGGCAAATTTGGCCTTGGAGTACAGAATGAAACAGGGCAAAGGCTAATAGAGTTTTGCCAAGAGAACACACTCTTCATGCCAAACACCCTCTTCCAACAACACAAGAGAAGACTATACACATGGACATCACCAGATGGTCAACACTGAAATCATACTGATGATATTCTTTGCAGCCAAGATGGAGAAGCACTATACAGTCAGCAAAAACAAGACCAGGAACTGACTGTGGCACAGATCATGAACTCTTTATTGCCAAATTCAGACTGAAATTGAAGAAAGTAGGGAAAACGCCTAAAACATTCAGCTATAACCTAAATCAAACCCCTAACGATTATACAGTGGAAGTGAGAAATAGATTTAAGGGACTAGATCTGATAGACAGAGTGCCTGAAGAATATGGACACCTGACATTACACAGGAGGCAGTGATCCACACCATCCTTAAGAAAAAGAAATACAAAAAGGCAAAATGGTTGTCTGAGGAGGCCTTACAAACAGCTATCAAAAAAAAAAAAAAAAAAGCGAAAGGCAAAGGAGAAAAGGAAAAATATAATCATCTGAATGCAGAATTCCAAAGAATAGCAAGGAGAAATAAGAAAGCCTTCCTTAGTGATCTGTGCAAAGAAATAGAGGAAAACAATAGAATGGGAGACTAGAGATCTCTTCAAGAAAATTAGAGATACCAAGGGAACATTTCATGCAAAGATGGGCTCAATAAAGGACACAAATGATATGGATCTAAAAGAAGCAGAAGATATTAAGAAGAGGTGCCAAGAATACACAGAAGAACTATACAAAAAAGACCTTCATGACCCAGAAAATCACAATGGTGTGATCACTCACCTAGAGCCAGACATCCTGGAATGTAAAGTGAAGTGAGCCTTCAGTTCAGCTCAGTTCAGTCGCTCAGTCGTGTCCGACTCTTTGTGACCACGTGAATTGCAGCATGCCAGGTCTCCCTGTCCATCACCAACTCCCGGAGTTCACTCAGACTCTCGTCCATTGAGTCAGTGATGCCATCCAGCCATCTCATCCTCTGTCGTCCCCTTCTCCTCCTGCCCGTAATACCTCCCAGCATCAGAGTCTTTTCCAATGAGTCAACTCTGCATGAGGTGGCCAAAGTACTGGAGTTTCAGCTTTAGCATCATTCCTTCCAAAGAAATCCCAGGGCTGATCTCCTTCAGAATGGACTGGTTGGATCTCCTTGCAGTCCAAGGGACTCTTAAGCATCTTCTCCAACACCACAGTTCAAAAGCATCCATTCTTCGGCACTCAGCCTTCCTCACAGTCCAACTCTCACATCCATACATGACCACAAGAAAAATCACAGCCTTGACTACACGGACCTTTGTTGGTAAAGTAATGTCTCTGCTTTTGAATATGCTATCTAGGTTGGTCATAATTTTTCTTCCAAGGAGTAAGCGTCCTTTAATTTCATGGCTGCAGTCACCATCTTCAGTGATTTTGGAGCCCCAAAAAATAAAGTCTGACACTGTTTCCACTGTTTCCCCATCTATTTCCCATGAAGTGGTGGGACCGGATGCCATGATCTTCATTTTCTGAATGTTGAGCTTTAAGCCAACTTTTTCACTCTCCACTTTCACTTTCATCAAGAGGCTTTTTAGTTCCTCTTCACTTAGGAAGCATCATTATGAACAAAGCTAGTGGAGGTGATGGAATTCCAGCTGAGCTATTTCAAATCCTAAAAGGTGATGCTGTGAAAGTGCTGCACTCAATATACCAGAAAATTTGGAAAACTCAGCAATGGCCACAGGACTGGAAAAGGTCAGTTTTCATTCCATTCCCAAAGAAAGGCAATGCAAGAAATTTCTCAAGCTACAGCACAATTGCACTCATCTCCCATGCTAGTATAGTAATGCTCAAAATCCTCCAAGCTAGGCTTCATCAGTGTATGAACTGTGAAGTTCCAGATGTTCAAGCTGGATTTAGAAAAAGCAGGGGAACCAGAGATCAAATTGCCAACATCTGCTGGATCATCAAAAAAGCAAGAGAGTTCCAGAAAAAAATTCTACTTCTGCTTTATTAACTATGCCAAAGCCTTTAACTGTGTGGATTATAACCAACTGTGGAAAATTCTTCAAGAGATGGGAATACCAGACCATCTGACCTGCCTCTTGAAAATTCTGTATGCAGGTCAAGAAGCATCAGTTAGAACTGGACATGGAACAACAGACGGGTTCCAAATAGGAAAAGGAGTATGTCAAGGCTGTATATTGTCACCCTGCTTATTTAACTTCTACGCAGAGTACATCATGAGAAACGCTGGGCTGGATGAAGCACAAGCTGGAATCAAGATTGCCAGGAGAAATATCAATAACCTCAGATATGCAGATGACACCACCCTTATGACAGAAAGTAAAGAAGAACTAAAGAGCCTCTTAAGGAAAGTGAAAGAGGAGAGTGAAAAGCTGGCTTAAAAGTCAACATTCAGAAAACAAAGATCATGGCATCTGGTCCCATCACTTCATGGCAAATAGATGGGGAAACAATGGAGACAGTGACAGACTTTATTGGGGGGGGGCTCCAAAATCACTGCAGATTGTGACTAGAGCCATGAAATTAAAATATGTTTGCTCCTTGAAAGAAAAGATATGACCTACCTAGACCTAGACAGCATATGAAAAATTAGAGACATTATTTTGCAACAAAGGTCTGTCTAGTCAAAGCTATGGTTTTCCAGTAGTCATGTATGGATATGAGAGTTGGACTATAAAGAAAGCTGAGCACCGAAGAACTGATGCTTTACAACTGTGGAGTTGGAGAAGACTATTGAGAGTTCCTTGTACTGCAAGGAGATCCAACCAGTCCATCCTAAAGAAAATCAGTCCTGAATATTCATTGGAAGGACTGATGCTGAAGCTGAAAACCCCAATACTTTGGCCACCTGATGCGAAGAACTGACTCTTTTGAAAAGACCCTGAAGCTGGGAAAGATTGAAGTGGGGAGGAGAAGGGGACGACAGAGGATGAGATGGTTGGATGGCATCACCGACTCAATGGACATGAGTTTGAGTAAACTCTGGGAGTTAACTATGGACAGGGAGGTTGGGGTGCTGCAGTCCATGGGGTCACAAAGACTCAGACACGACTGAGCAACTGAACTGAACTGAACTGAGCATCAGCTGGGTGTCCTACAATTCAACTCAATTCTCCTCAATTCTCACAGTATCTACCAAGAGATAGCAATAGATTCCACAGGTTAAGGGCACATTTCCACAAAACTGCCCTCTACTTCAGTGCCAGTCACAAGTCTATGTTGTTACTGACTATCCTGCAACAGATTGGAGTTTCCCATTACTCCTTCCTTCCTAATGGTCCGTTTGTGGTTTAGAAAAGAACTTCCAGACATGAGGCAGAATGAGAGAAGAATCAAGTTTGTTAGAGTGGGAAATGCTCTTTGAACATTGGGAGAGCCGGACCCTTTCAGAGGCTAGCAGCCAGTTTTTATAGTCTCAAGACAGAGAAAATTCCTACTGGAATGGTGGCATTAGGTGGTTGGTTAGGATGCTGTAGGTGGATAATAGGGTGGATATTTTACCTAATACAGGGTCAGAAAACTGGCTGGTTTAAATCCAGAGGCTCATGGCAACAGTTGCTATGGGGATTGGTCAGTTCCAGAGATTTTTATCATGTGACATTGGTGTACAGTCCCAAATCCTTAGATTCAATTAATTTGGTAGAGCAACTCACAGAACTCAGAAACATTTTACTTACTCTCAGTCAGTTCAGTCACTCAGTAGTGTTCAACTCTTTGAAACCCGATGGACTGCAGCACACCAGGCTTCTCTGTCCATCACCAACTCCCGGAGCTTGCTCACACGCATGCCCATCAAATCCGTGATGCCATCCAACCATCTCATCCTCTGTCGTCTCGTTCCCTTCCTGGCTTCAATCTTTCCCAGCATCAGGGTCTTTTGAAAAGAGTCAGTTCTTCGCATCAGTGGCCATAGTATTGGAGCTTCAGCTTCAGCATCAGTCCTTCCAATGAATATTCAGGACTGATTTCCTTAAGATTTACTGGATGGCTCTCCTTGCAGGGGAGACTCTCAAGGGACTCTCAAGAATCTTCTCCAACACCACAGTTCAAAAATATTGATTCTTCGACACTCCGCTTTCTTCACAGTCCAACTCTCACATCCATACGTGACTACTGGAAAAACCACAGCTTTGACTAACTAGATGGAGCTTTGTCGGCAAAGTAATGTCTCTGCTTTTTAATATGCTATCTAAGTTTGTCATAGCTTTTCTTGCAAGGAGCAAGCGTCTTTTAATTTCATGGCTGCAGTGATTTTGGAGCCCAAGAAAATAAAGTCTCTCATGGTTTCCATTGTTTCCCCATCTATTTGCCATGAAGTGATGGGACTGGATGCTGTATTACTGGCTTATTAAGGACTTGGCACAGTGGTAAAGAATACCCTTGCCAATGCAAGAGATGCAGGAGACACAGGTTCAATCTCTGGGTGGGGAAGATCCCCTGGAGTAAGAAATGGCAACCCACTCCAGTATTCTCACCTGGGAAATCCCATGGACAGGGGATATAGTGAAGTCGCTCAGTCATGTCCGACTCTTTGCAACCCCATGGACTGTAGCCTACCAGGCTCCTCTGTCCATGGGATTTTCCAGGTATTAGTCCTAGAGTGGATTGCCATTTCCTTCTCCAGGGGATCTTCCCAACTCAGGGATCGAACTCGGGTAGAGTTCGATTGTAGACAGACGCTTTACCGTCTGAGCCACCAGGGAAGTCCTGGGACCTTATTGTAAAATAATGTAACTCAGGAACAGCTACATGGATAAGATGCATAGGACGAGGTATAGGAAATGATGTGACACTTCTGTATTCTCTCTAGGTGCACCACATTCCCCAAACCTCCACATGTTCAACAACTGCTAAGCTCTCTGCACCTGGTCCTCTTAGATTTTTATGGAGGATTCACTATATATGTGTGAGTGATTAAATCATAGGCCATTCCATTAGTGGTTGATCAAACTTCCAATCCCTCCTTTCTCTAGGAATGTCAAGGAGGGTGGGACTGGAAATTCCAGTGTTCTATTCTTTTGCTGATTCCCCTGGCAACCAGCCCCCATCCTTAGGTGATCTCTATAAGTCACCTGAGGAACTGTAAACTCAGTTCTGGAAAGGAGCTTGTTAAGAATAACAATATACCCATGTCATTTTTATGGCTCTAAAGCTGTTTCAGGAACTGAGAACAATAGACCAAACATTATGACAAAAGTTGCTCGGACTGTTCTTGTTGCCCAGGAAATTCCAAGTGTTTTAAGAGCTATGTGTCAGGTACTGTGGAAGAAGACCAAATATATATGATAAATATATTTTAGTTGATATATTATATATATGTATTATATATATATTTTAGTAAATATATTTACTTGAATGATAAAATGTACATTTCTTATAAATCACAATAACAAAGATTGAATTGGAGCATGACCCTGTGAGACTCCAGGGTACAAATTTATGTCCCCATTTCTTGTTTGTAGGAAATAGCTTCATTCAGCTTCCATAACCTTCCCTGAGTTCCAAAGGGCAGGTTTAGTTCAGTTGCTCAGTCGTGTCTGAATCTTTGCAACCCCTTGAACTGCAGCATGCCAGGTTTTCCTGTCCATCACTAATTCATCAGAAGGCAGAAAGAGCAGGTTCAAACAGTTGCTAATCAGGGAACAACGGAGGGAACATAGAAACAAAGGAAGAACAGCCAAGTGGAGTCATTAAAGCGGGATTCTGGTTCTTCCTCAAGGAATATACATAACAATATCTTTTAGTTCTTTTGCAGGAATTAAGGTTCCCACCCAGGTGCCTGCTCAGTCACTCAATGGAGTCTGACTCTTTGCCACCACATGGACCTACCAGGCTCCTCTGCCCCCACCCAGGTGGAGGATGGTAACTTCTGGCTTAGCACAAGATTCCTGAAGATCCACTCTGTTACCTGACCACCAGCCAGCCAGAAGAAAGTCAAACACCCTGCAGCTCTCACCCCAAATTTTGCCTATAAAAACTCCCGGAAAACCCTCAGGGAGTTGGGGTTTTTGAGTATGAGCCATCCATTCTCCTTGCTTGGTCCAAACTCCTACATCTGTGTTTGACATTGTGTGTCAGGTATAGATTCTTGCACATAACAATTTAGTGATCAATTTTAAGTTATTTAGATTTAAAAGAGCTTAAAATAAAATTTCCTTCATGGCATTTGCCACTGTTGGGGCTCAGGGTGGACCACCCCCAAATTTGTCACAATGGCATATTGATTGTTTCATATTACAGTTACTTATGAAATGGCCAACACAAGAGTAACACTCTGACCTTCCTCTGTTGTCTCCTGTATATAAGCAGGAAAAACAACCCTCATGCAAAAAGTGTACTCTCTGCATCACAAGAAAGACAAACACCCTTATGACCAGTGATAAGGAATTTGGACTGAGAATTCTGTTTAAACAAACCTTGTTATTTCTTTAATACCTCAAGCCTGAACTCTGTTTAGATTCTTCTTTGATTAAGCACCTCTTAGCATAGAGAACTTGGCTTCACTCATTCACTATGCTGCAAAGTCAATGTATTCACACCAAGTTGTGGGAAAAGTAAGTACAGAGTACTGCAGGCAAGAAGCAAGGGGAGAGGGAGGCTCACCGTTTTTAGACCGAAACTCCCGGGTGGTTGTCAGAGAAGGGTTTTTAAGGCAACCTCAGGCGTGGGGTTTGTAGGGTATGTGATCAACTCATGGACTTTCTTCTGGGTGGTTGTTGTTGGAGAGGCAATAGGTTCATGTTTCAAATATCTTAATTATCATCCATCTGGTTTCAACCGATCTGGGGTCTCCTTGTTTGTGCTCAACATGTAGTCACCATCCTCCACCTGGTGGGAGTGGGGGAAGTGTGTCTTAGTTCCTGCAGAACAACTCAAAGGTATGCATCAGATTGTTATGTATATCCCTTGGGGAGGAACTGGGTCTCTGTTTTATCTCATCTTCCCTAGTACCGAAGTCCCTAAAGAATCTGCCTGCAAGGCAGGAGACCTAGGTTTGATTCTTGAGTTGAGAAGATGCCCTGGAGAAGGAAATGGCAACCCACTCCAGTATTCTTGCTTGGAGAATCCCACAGACAGAGGAGCCTGGCAGGCTAGAGTCTATGGGGTAGCAAAAGTCAGACATGATTTAGCAACTAAACCATCACCTTTCTGTCTTACCGACTTTGGTTTCTGCATTCACTCACTTCCCTAATTAGTAACTCCTTGAGTCTTCTCTTTGGAGTTAGAGAAGGCCTAGGAGACTAAAGGTTTTATCTACAAACAAAAAGTGAGAGGATCAGAGGGGCTTGGTTTCATACCCAAAACCCAAGTTTCTTTGTCCTGTCAATTCCTCACAAATTTATTCTCTGTTCAAAAATTATAAACACTTCCTGCTTTGGCCACTTCTCTATGAGACCTCTGTGCCCACGATTTAAAATTTATTTTTCTCCTATTATTTTGGCTTGTGTCCATTTTCTTTTTGGTTCATCTGTAAGAACTCAAGAGAGACTGAGGGTTTGCAGGAAATTTCCCCCTTCTTGACACCACTTACATCACTGCAATAAATTTTGAAAGGTTTATATTTACTTATAGATCATGGGTTAAATACCCATAAAAATTCTATGTGCATAGATGTAAAGTAATAAATGATGACCACATATTGAAAATTCATGATAATTAAATGCTTTCTTAAAATACATCATTGAACAAAGAAATAGTTTAGGACTGTGAAAACCAGAGAATTTGATAATCCCTGATTTCCTAAATTTCATACTAATTTGACACCATACTCAACTTACATTCAAAGGCCTGTAAAAGGTGTCACCAAATTAACTTTCAAGCTTATTTTCCTTAATAAATCTTCAACTTCAATTAAGTTTATTCTCCAATCATTTACTTACTCATTTATTCAACAAATGTACATTAAAATCTTTCTCTACCTCAAGTACCATGATAGGTACTTAGAATACAATATATGACAGATATCTAGGCCTCAAAGACTCTTAAGTTCTAGAGGGATAAAGAAGCATAGAATCACATAATTATAAAACAATGTGGAAGTGCAACCAGTGAGAGATGTGCAGGGTATTAGAAAAGTACAGAAGATGTGAAACAAGATGTGGTCTGTGGATAAAGAAGTGCTTTAAGAAAGGGTTTTTGGATGAAACAACCTTTGATTGGGGATTCACAGGTGGTGCTAGTGATAAAGAACACACCTACCAATGCAGGAGACATAGATGTGTGGGTTTGATCCCTGGGTGAGGAAGATTCCCCTGGAGGAGGCATGGCTACCCACTCCAGTATTCTTGCCTAAAGAATACCATGTACAGAGGAGCCTGGAGGGCTAGAGTTCATGGGGTCACAAAGACTTGGACATAATTGAGTGACTGAGCATGCACACATGTACTGCTCTTTGCAGAAGGATTCTTAACCTCTGGACCACCAGGAAACTCCTAAATAAAGCAATTTTCATTTTATATTCACATTAGTGGACACTGAATGAATGAATGACCTTTGATAGACTTATAAGGAAATTTAATGATTAAAAGCTTGAAAGCAAGGAAATTTATTAGTAAAATAATGCTGTAATTTACAAATGAGATTATGAAGACTGAAACTATTACAATATTATCATGGGTATAGAGGAGATGGCTTCAAGAAAGATTTGATAAGATATTATCAAGACATATGAATAATTGAATTTGAGCAGGGCCCTCCACTGTTGACTACAAAGCAGACTAGATAATGTGTGAAACCTACTACTATAAATATCGAGAAAGGTAAATAAAATATAAGAAGAAAATGTATTATAAGAGAATACTCTGAATGACTTTATGTCAATAAATTATATGAAATAGATTATTTCTTAAAAATAACTTTCTAAAGCTGATTCAATATAAAATGAAAAGTGAATAGAATTATAATCAATAAAGAACCTGGGGACTTCACTGGAGGTCCTGTGGTGAAGACTCTGCACTTCTACTTCAGGGAGCGTGGGTTCAGTCCCTGCTTGGGGAGCTAAGATGCCAGATGGTGCGAGTCACAGCCAAAAAAGTTAAAAAAAAGAACCAGAATCTGTAATTTAAATCTAAGGAAGCCACGCACACAGACATAGACACACATACAAGTCTCAGATAGTTTCATGAGAAAGATCTGAAACCTGTATTACATATTTTTCCCTTTTTGTGATATAATTCATATACCACAAAATCCAGCCTTTTAAAATATAGAACTCTTTATTAGTATACTCACAGAATTGTGCAACTGTCACCTATATTTAATTCCAAAATAGTTCATTATCCTGAAACAAACTGGATATCTATTAGCAGTCAATCCTCATACTTTCCTACTCTCAACTGTCATCAACCACTAATATGTTTTCAGTCTCTATGGATTTACCTACTCTGGACATTTCTCATGAACGGAATCAAACAATATATAGCTTTTTGTGACGGACTTCTTTCACTTAACAAAATGTTTTCAAGGTTTATCCATGTTGTAGCATTAATCAGTACTCTATTTCTTTTAATGGCTTAGTAATGTTCATGGGAAATAGATGGGGAAACAGTGGAAACAGTGTCAGACTTTATTTTTTGGGGCTCCAAAATTACTGCAGATGGTGATTGCAGCCATGAAATTAAAAGACGCTTACTCCTTGGAAGGAAAGTTATGAGCAACCTAGATAGCATATTCAAAAGCAGAGACATTGCTTTGCCAACAAAGGTCCATCTAGTCAAGGCTATGGTTTTTCTAGTGGTCATGTATGGATGTGAGAATTGGACTGTGAAGAAAGCTGAGCGCCGAAGAATTGATGCTTTTGAACTGTGATGTTGGAGAAGACTCGAGAGTCCCTTGCACTGCAAGGAGATCCAATCAGTCCATCCTAAAGGAGATCAGCCCTGGGTGTTCTTTGGAAGGAATGATGCTAAAGCTGAAACTCCAGTACTTTGGCCACCTCATGTGAAGAGTTGACTCATTGGAAAAGACTCTGATGCTGGGAGGGTTTGGGGGCAGGAGGAGAAGGGGATGACAGAGGATGAGATGGCTGAATGGCATCACCAACTCGATGGATGTGATTTTGAGTGAACTCCGGGAGTTGGTGATGGACAGGGAGGCCTGGCGTGCTGCAATTCATGGGGTCGCAGAGTCAGACACGACTGAGCGACTGAACATAACTGAATGTTCCATTGTTTGAATATATCATTGTTCTTCCCTTGCAATAACAACTCGAGGAATCCAAAGATCAATACCCAAAACTCATTTGCATTCCTGTGTACCCTAAGGAAGGAGAAACCATTTTCCCTCTACCTATCTGGTTTCCTGGCTGAGGCATTCCTGCAATAAAACAGATTAATAGGAGAAAAATAAACAGAAGTTTAATAAATGCATACTTTCTGTATACATGGGAGAGACCCAGGGAAACTGAGTAATTCTCCACAATGTCCTAAGCTACCATTGTAAGTACCATCTCCAGCTAAAGACAAAAGATGTTGTGGGGGAAGGGAAGCCAGTTAAGGGAAGTTATCAAGAAAAGCACAGTAAACAAGGGTAAGGCAGTTATGCAGATTTAAGTCATTGTCTTCTCTATTAATAAGAGCTTCTAGAGTTCTAATCATCCTGGTACAGAGAGAGAGAGACACATAGTAACAGATGGAGATTTCCACTATAAGTGTAAATAAATGTCTCTTACAAAAAGGTAACCTTTACTCCATTTTCAGAACTTCTCCTGTGGCTATTTCATAAAACAATCAGCTTGAAATAATCTTTATACCAAAGAGGTAGGTATTGAGATGGTATATTCTGATCCCCATCTGTACCAAGAATAAACAATAAAAATATAAATTTTTAAAGTTCTCATTTATAATGGCAACCAAAAAATACAATGTCTGGGAATAAAACTAGTATTTTTTGAAAAAATATTTTTGCATAAACATGAATATATGTGAAAATTATAAAATAAACTTAATTTCATGAAGTGTATATTACAGTCATGGAAAGGAAGACAAAATAGCATACATGACAATAGTCCCTTAATTGATTTATAAATTTAATGTAGTTCCCCTCAAAATTCTTAAAAGGATGTTTTGTCATGAAAATTGACATACAGAACTGAAAATTTATATAGTTATACAAGATATCAAGAATAGCAAATATAATTTTGAAAACCAAAGTGGATACATGCTTTATAATATATCAATATTATAAAGATCTGCTAAGAAATGCATCATTACAAGGATAGTCATTCCCCAGTGAGCACACTATGAGGCCATTCGTATATAATGATCTGATATGTAAAAGGAAGGGCTACTTCAATTAAGTACAAAAAACATGGGCTTTTAAATAAGGAGTATTGGTACAACTAGTTATACTTAAAATATTTATGGGCTTCCCTGGTAGATCAGTGGTAAAGAATCCACTTGCCAATCCAGGAGATGAAGGTTCGATCCCCAGCTCAGATAGATCCCCTGGAGAATAAAATGACAACACTCCTTATTCTTACCTGGGAAATCCCATGGACAGAAGAGCTGGGGGCATTACAGTCCATGAATTACAAAAGAGTTGGACATGAATTAATGAGCAAACAACACAAAGAAAATATTTATATTTATTCCATATTTTAAACTACAAACATAAATCTCAAATTGAATGCAGATTTAAATATGAAAAAAATTCACCAAACTTTTACAAAAAAAAAGATTAGAAAATATATGTGATTTGTGGGTAAAATAGATTTTGTATATAAAACACACACAAAAAAATGCTTAAATCTTACAAAGAGTAACATTTCAACTTTATTAAAATTAGGCACTTCTGTACAAAAAAGGCACAAGCAAAATTAGAAAAACACCTCTCATATTGGAAGAACTCTTTGTAATCCATCATTCTGACAAAAGGTTCTGTTTAGAATAATAAAAATACATATATATCACAAAAGAATAAGAAAAATATAAAAATTCAAAATGAAAGACCAAAGAATGTACACAGTCATTTATAAAAGAGCCAACCTTGATGGTTAATGCATATATAAAAATTAAGAAAATGCACATTAAAATAAATGAATATAGTTACTGTTCAATATGTTGAATGGATGCCTGAGTAAATGGGGACATATAAGTTGATAGGGTTTTATTTTTCTCTGGTAGTGTATATTGAGCACTTGTTGGGAAGAAAAGGTTTACATGTAACAATTATTTTCTTTGCTTGTATGACAGGTGAAATGGCATCCATTAGTATTTTGTGCAAATCATGTTTTGCAAACAATTTCTGAAAGGTATGTATTACTCCGTACTGGTTGTTTACAACATTTTCAGAATTAGAATGACCTAATGTTTTCAGTATTACTAAACAATGTGAAATATTTGTATTAAATACATTAAAATAACTTACATTCATCCGTCTTTAAGTCTTTTCTGTCACTTTATTTCACATTCTGGAAAGCTCTTGCGTCCATTAACTATCATCCCCTGAGAACAAACTACCATTATTTCTTGCCTACACTACTATTATAGCCATCCATTTTCCTGCATCAGCCACTGTTTCTTTTCATTTCTTCCTCCACAATTCAACAGAATAATATTACTGCCTAGAATGTTCCTCCAGCCCTGCCCCCACATCCAGTTATCTTCTCTCCATTTTCCTATTTGAGGCCAAATGTTGCTCCCTCAAGATAGCCCTCTTGATTCATCAGATCTACTCTATGCTTTCATAGCATCCAGTACTTCTCTTTTTCATTTTGAGATAACTGTTGATCCATACACGGTTATAAGAAATAATAAGAAAGTTTCTGGGTACCTTTTATTCAGTTTCTCACAATATTAACGTTTCTCAAAAGAATGGCCAAATAGTTTGTTCAAATAACCTGAACAAACTTTTTGGCCAACCCAACATATCTTCTGTGAAATGCATATCATTTAAGCTATGTTCAGCAATGTTAAGTAGTTTAAATGGAGTCATGGTGGCCAATGCGAACTTTTGTATTTGTGGTTTTGAAGTGTCTAGTATAGAAATGCAAGCGCCTTGGAGGGTTTTAAATCAAGCAGTGTTACTTTACATAAGGAATTTGTTTGGCAACGTCCACAAAAAACCTTTTATTCAATCATTTAAAAAAATTTTTACTGTGTATCTGGTAATTTCTAAGCACTGAAGATACAATAGCAATAAAAAAAGACTTAAACCTCTGCCCTCTGAAACTTCCATTCTAGTCTATGGAGCTAAACAATCTTCAAAAAGTTAAGTTCAGTTCAGTCACTCAGTCGTGTCCGACTCTTTGAGACCCCATGAATCACAGCAGGCCAGGTCTCCCTGTCCATCACCAACTCCCGGAGTTCACTCAGACTCATGTTCATTGAGTCATTGATGCCATCCAGCCATCTCATCCTCTGTCGTCCCCTTCTCCTCCTGCCCCCAATCCCTCCCAGCATCAGAGTCTTTTCCAATGAGTCAACTCTTCCCATGAGGTGGCCAAAGTACTGGAGTTTCAGCTTTAGCATCATTCCTTCCAAAGAACACCCAGGGCTGGTCTCCTTCAGAATGGACTGGTTGGATCTCCTTGCAGTCCAAGGGACTCTCAAGAGTCTTCTCCAACACCACAGTTCAAAAGCATCAATTCTTCGGCGTTCAGCCTTCTTCACAGTCCAACACTCACATCCATACATGACTACTGGAAAAACCATAGCCTTGATTAGATGGACCTTTGTTGGCAAAGTAATGTCTCTGCTTTTGAATATGCTATCTAGGTTGCTCATAACTTTCCTTCCAAGGAGTAAGCGTCTTTTAATTTCATGGCTGCAGTCACCATCTGCAGTGATTTTGGAGCCCAAAAAAATAAAGTCTGACATTGTTTCCACTGTTTCCCCATCTATTTCCCATGAAGTGATGGGACCGGATGCCATGATCTTCGTTTTCTGAATGTTGAGCTTTAAGCCAACTTTTTCACTCTCCACTTTCACTTTCCTCAAGAGGCTTTTTAGTTCCTCTTCACTTTCTGCCATAAGTGTGGTGTCATCTGCATATCTGAGGCTATTGATATTTCTCCCAGCAATCTTGATTCCAGCTTGTGTTTCTTCCAGTCCAGCATTTCTCATGATGTACTCTGCATATATTATATTTAATATTAAAAATAATACTTTATATTAGTTACATGGTAAATTAATAACATTTTTATATAATGGATAGAATTTAATAAAATTAATTTTGCCTGCTTCTTTTTAGTGTGATTATTAGAAAATCTGAAATTGTATAAATTGCTCCCATATATTTCTACTAGAGAGTACTAGAATCCATCACAGAGGCTGGTATGTGATTTTAAGGCTTTTGTCTTTACTTTGAGGTGGGGAACTGTTGGAAAGTGTTGATCAAAGTTTAAATTACCTACTTTCAACTTAAAAGATTATCCAGTCTATTCTGTTTTCAATGGATTATAAGGGGAGAATGGAAGCAGAGGGACCACATTTGAGAGGAAAGTATTGGTCAAAGTTTAAATTATCTAATTTCCACTTAAAAGATCACCCAGACTACTCTGCTTTGAATGGAATATAAGGGCAATAATGGAAGCAGGTAGACCAAATTTGAGGCCATTATACTAACTCATATGAGAAATGATGGTGGCTTGGGTCAGTTTCCTAGTGGTAGGTATGATGGGAAGTGGTCAGACTCTGGATTTATTTTGAAGAGAGAATCAATAAGATTTTGTGACAAATTGGATGATGTGGTACAGGATAAAAAGGAAACATTGAAAATTACTCCAATGTTTTGGCTTACGTTATCAATAATGGACACAGAAAACTGCAGTTGGAAAGGTTTGGAGAAGGAGATCAAGAGTTTGGATTTGAACACATTAAGTTTGAGATGCTTATTAGACATCAACATGAAGATATTGAGTGGGCAAATGGATATAAAAGTCTGATTTTGAAGAAAAGGACCTAGATTGGAGATAACATTTGATATTTAAAGGTTTTTTGAAACTGAATGTGATGACCAGAAAGTTAGTTTAGATAAAGAAAAGGTGTAAGAAATGAACCTTGGACCTCTCCAACTTTATGAAGTTAGGAAGAAAAGAAAGCCTGCAGAGAAATTTTTCCTTCTTCTGATGCATTTTACTGCTAAAAATTGTTTTTGTTATTTAACTTCAATATGTGAAGTTATTAGACATTCTTTTTGCAGTGATTAAAGTGTGAGCCCTGCTTTCCCTGTACCCCTTTAGTTTTCAAAGGTCTCCAGCCCTTGGTCATATACTTTCATGTTCTAAAATGACCAGTAACTAATCGGAATATCTGACAAATTAATGTTAAGTGAATGATAATGATTTATCGGTTATCACATCCAGATAGCACATTGACCTTTTAAAGGGGGGCTTCAAATGTTTTAATTCAAGGATTTGGTTATGAGAGACTATTATAGGTTTATGAAGTAGATGATTTTGTGCTCTGGGTCAACCATAAGGAGTAGATGACTAATAACAGCATAATGTAGTGAAAAGAGCACTGCACTAGGGAGTCAGGAACCCCAAGTTCTATTCCCAGCTTTACCATTCATCAGCTCTCTCCATGGTTCCCCAAAGCTGATCTGAATAAAGTGATTAGTAGCTTCTGGTAAAGTTGTTACTGGTTAAAAGTAAGGGTACTGTAGAGGGCTTTCCAGTAACTATATATAATTTTAATAACTGTCCTGATTACTAAGATTACTTCCTAATTATTGCATTAAAATGGATAATAGTAGATGGTAATAGGTATAGTAGATATAATAGATGCCATTTTTAAAGATTTTTACTTGGCACATACAGGCACACACATACCAGTGGCAACACCTATTTATGATTTATCTATAAATCCATTTATTTATAAATGTTCCTCCTCCACGAAGTCCAAAAGTCTGAGAACCACTAATTCCAGATAGATCACTTCAGCTCTCTGATCACCAGAGAGCTGTTCTGTATGCAAGAATATATATAAATGTAAGAAAATAAAACATATTTGCCTCAATATAAAGCAATCTTCAGAGTGAAGAAAGAGAGAAGTTATGGGAATTGGATTTCAGCTGTATCTATGAAAGTGAAGTTTTTGTTAGTCATTCAGTCGTGTCCAACTCTTTGCAACACTATGGACTGTAGCCTGCCAGACTCCTGTATCCATGGGATTCTCCAGGCAAGGATACTGAAGAGGGTTGCCTTTTCCTTCTCCCTCCCAACTCCCTTTTCTTTTTATAGAAGATTTCTCCTTCAACATGGGGGGAATTTGCCCTTGGTTTCCCACTGTTTCAGATCCCAAATTGCAAATCTCTCCTGATCCCAAAATAAGTCTGTCTTTGCTGGAGAAATAATTGTCAACCTTTTTGTTTTAGGTTAATGTTTTTGTGCTCTGTGTGAGAACCAGAGAAGATTCAGTATGGCTCAAGGACTGATGAGCAAACAGGTGCAGTAGCCACAATTGGGACCACTGAGCTCACTGCTTTTCTCACCAACCCCAGAAACTGAAGGTATGTTTTTCTCTTGGATCTGATCCTCTGCCCTCTTTGTGTTTGAAGCTGTCCAGGCATTATTTGGATCTACTTTATGGTTTCCCCCTTTCTGGTTAAAACCTAGATCTGTATGCAAGTACTTGTTTGGCACTTCAGTCTGATTTTGAGATCAGAATGTTTCAATGGAAACTGCCAGAGTCCAGCTCCAGCAGCGAGGGAATCAGCCTGAAGGGGTGAACAGTGTCAGCGGACAATGATGTAGTCTCTGACTCATAGTATGGAACTACATGTTTATTTCAAGCTTCAGATTCTCTTTTATACTTTGACAAAAGCATTAGGTCAGAGGTTTGACATTTTCAGTTTTCCCCACCCAGATTTATTGTCTCCAGAAATCATTGTTGTCCTACAGAGTTCCTGCTTCAGCAATTCTCTCAGAATCAGCTTTACTATCTATTATCTACTTTCTCTTATGTGTCCTATAATTAACTTGTGATTACATTGTAACTCATGCTACATTCCTCGGTTTATTTCTTATCTTTCTAAATCCTGTTTTCCCCTAGCATCTTAAGATCACTATCTCCTAAAACGGCTTCTAGCTATTCTTAATTATTCCTAAACCCTAAGGTCAGCAAACTTCTTTTGCCATAAACATTCCCCTCACAAACAGGTCTCAGATAACAATCCTTCCCATGGCCTCAAGCTGTGGCCTACATTCTCAGTTCTCATCCTGGGACATTCTTTGTAAAGATCCTTGAACAAATGTCAATGGTTACTTTATAGATTATTTTCTGGGCACAACTGTAGAAGGCTTTGTGCTTTCTCATGCTTTTCTCAAGCATCTTAACATTCTTTCCAGCCAACTCAACCAAAGAAAGGAAAAAACAAGTCAGAATCACAAGAGCTAACTCCTTCATCCCAGGTCTGTGCCTGCAGGATGAGGAGAGGGGGTTGGGGGCTGTGCCTCCATTTTGTCAGTAATGCCTAACGTGGCTCCCGAAAGGAAACCAGTTGAAAATCCTCCAGCTCACTTCTTTGGGTATGAGGGATATTTCACTGAAACTGCCAGTTCAGCTATCACCTGTTCCTTTGGAATAGGAGCCATTCTATGTGAACTGACTGACGCCTTCGACCTGACTGCTTTAAGACCAAGTCATTCCCTTAGAGCTGGCTGGTATTAAACCTGCATGTTGTTTGAACTGTTTAGGTTGCAAGCTATTTGAATTGAGCTATTTGAAAATTGTTCTTTCACTCTAGAGAAAAACCTCTGAGAAATGGGATTCCTGTTATCTAAGTATTTTGACAGTACACCCTCACAAGGGACTCTGCCCAATTTTATGCTTAAAAACGGTTTTCTTCATGCACATTTCTAGCTAAATGCACAGAACTGACCAAAGGTAGTTTAGAATATCAATGGCCATTATGGAGAACTTTAGAAATACCCAAACTTAATTTTCATAAAATGGTATTGGACTATAGTCACTCAGAATTTTCCAGAACTGAATGGTATGCCAATTTCAATTGGTAACTTGAGGCTTTGAAATGTAATTAGAAGCCTAAAATTGCCTCTTCAAAAAAAAAAAAAAAAAAAAAAAGATTTAAGATTAACTGAAGCATTAAAAGATTGCAGAAAGATAAAATGTCTCCTGAAGCCTCATGCTGCACTCCCCTGGCTTCTTTGGCTCAGACTCCACCTCCAGTGCCATCTTCCTTCCCTTGCATGTTGCTTTCACCTCTTCTATACCCTCAGTCCCCCCATGCCAATTATTTTCCCAAACTTCTTTTTCTCTCTGAAACTTCCTCCCAATCTCTTTTCTATCCTTTGAACTTGTCAGAACCTGTTTACTTGAAATTAAGTATTCTGAGGACCTAGAGATTAAACTCCTAATTTCTTTTTTTTCTAAATTAGTTTATTTTATTTGGAGGATAATTACAATATTTTGATGGTTTTTGCTATACATCAACACGAATTGGCCATAGGTGTACATGTGTGCCCCCGATCCTGAACTCCCCTCTCACCTCCCTCCCCACCCTATCCCTCTGAGATGTCCCAGAGCACCGGCTTTGGGTGCCCTACTTCATGCATCGAACTCACACTAGTCATCTATTTTACATATGGTAATGTACATGTTTCAATGCTATTCTCTCAAGTCATCCCACCCTCACCTTCTCCCACTGAGTCCAAAAGTCTGTTCTTTGTTTCTATGTCTCCTTTGCTGCCCTGCAGGTAAGATCATTGGTACCATCTTTCTAAGTTCCATATATATGAGTTAATATACAGTATATACAGTATTTGTCTTTCTCTTTGTGACTTCACCCTGTATAATAGGCTCCAGGCTCATCCACTTCATTATAACAGACTCAAATGTGTTCCTGTTTATAGCTGAGTAATATTCCATTCTGTATATGTACCACAACTTCTTTATCTACTCATCTGCTGATGGACATCTATAAACCCTTAATTTCTTATATTCCCTGGACTAAATCTGAACTACCAGCCATAGTCAAATGTTTTCTCAGAGTAACTGAAGATCCTCACTGATTTGATGAAGAATTTAATACAGTCATTCAAACTTATCAGCCTGGTTTCTCTGACTTACATAAGCTAGTCCGTATGCTTGTCTGTGAAGGCCAGGCCTGGCATTGGATGGAAACTGCTAACTGGGAAAATCCTGATAGGTTTCTAGAATTACAACTGGGAGAACACCCTGATAATTTACTACATGATCAGGCTCATGCAATTGCTAGGCAACTTCCTAGCAGTTCCTAAGGCTTTTCCAAACCCTGTTGATTGGAATAAAATTCAGGCTTGCACATGAAAATCTGATGAATATGTTTATGACTATTACAATCAACTTCAGATTGTTTCTAAAAAAAAATCCTGGTCTTCCTTCAGATGTTGATAACACTGCAGTGGTTTTTAAGTATATGTTTACTAATGGGCTGAACTGGATCCTTCTAGTAAAAAGAATCAGAATGAAATGGGAAACTGTCCACTCCAGATTTAGTTTATCTGGAAAACCAGCTTTCTCCCACTCCAGATGGGTCACCTAAAAGAAAGACCACCAAAATTCTTGATCTTCAACTCCAGCAGCTGAAAGATCCTGTGCTATGCTGTGCTTAGTCATATCGAACTCTATGCAACCCCATGGACTATAGCCTGCCAGGATTCTCTGTCCATGGGGATTCTCCAGACAAAAATACTGAAGTGGGTTGCCATGTCCCCCTCCAGGGGATCTTCCCAAGCCAGGGATCAAACCCAGGTCTCCCATATTGCAGGTGGATACTTTACCATCTGAGCCACTAGGGAAGCTCTGAAAGCCCCTGTGTAGTTTTAGTTACTCAGTCATGTCTGACTCTTTGCTACTCTATGGACTGAAGCCTGTCAGGCTCCTCTGTCCATGGAATTTCCCAGGCAAGGATACTGGTGTGGGTTGCCATTTCCTTCTCCAGAATATATTTTGAACCCAGGGATCAAACCTGTGTCTCCCACGTTGTAGGTGGATTCTTTACCACCTGAACAACCAGGGAAGCCTCTGAAAGCCTCTAAATAAAACCAAAACTCTCCTAGTTACTGTTATTATTAAAAACAGATAGGACACTGGAATAGAGATTGTTACAAATTTAAGCTCTTCATGTGCCTTCAGCCTCTAATCAGCTTTTCCTACATCCTCCCAGTTCTCAGTGATGGGCTTCCAAGGAACTCTTCCTAGCCCTCCTTCTTAGTTGGCTTGGAGAAACATGTCTCCATATTAGGGATGAATCTCTTCTAGTCCCAGTTGACACATGAGCCACATTCTCAGTGTTCAAACCCACTAGAATAAAGCAACCCCTGCCTTGGAGTACTAAAACTGTCCAGATAGTGGGGATTTCTAATGAACCTCAAGAGGTTCCTATCTATGAACCTATTCTCTTTTGTTTAAGGGTATTCTCTTTGAGGGTATCTACCCTTTTCTCCTTAGATCTTCCATCCCTACACAGTATTAGGCCTTCTCAGAGAAGTATCACATTGAAATTTCTTTCTGCCAAAAGGGGAAATAATTCTAGATGGAGAGTAGTCGTCAAAGTAACCAACCAAGGTGAATTAAACAACCCTTTGACATCTTCCATTTGTTCTGTTTCTGATGGTGCCAAGGCTGATTATGGAACCATTAATCCTTTAGCCTTATTGAATCAGGTGTCACTTCTCTTAGTAAAATCTCCATCTGATACTGGCAAAATCCATCAAGATTCAGATAGACACCTCAAAATCACTTTGCAGAATTGATTAATATTCTACAAGTATAGAAGTCCTTCAAGAATTAAGCCCACAGTGGAAGATTATAGGCTCAAGACATAGTTATTCTTTATATTAGCCTCTGTGACACCCCCCATTTTACTGGTGAGAAAACCTAAATGCTAATGGTGGAAATTTGTCCAGGACCATCAAACAAATAAATAATGTTGCTATCCTTCAACACTCTGTTGGTTTTAATCCTCACAAGTTTCTAACTTCCATTTGGACCAGAAGTAAATTCTTTACTATAATTGATTTACACAGATATTTATTCTTTAGTATTCCAGTTGGTAAATTTGTCCAATATGTTTTGCCTTTACTTGAGAAGAAAAAAAATAATTTACCTGTACAATGGGTGAATTTAACTCAGACAACCATTATATCTACTACTGTGGGCAAGAATCCCTTAGAAGAAATGGAGTAGCCATCATAGCCAACAAAAGGGTCCAAAATGCAGTACTTGGATGCAATCTCAAAAATAACAGAATGATCTCTGTTCCTTTACAAGGCAAACCATTCAATATCACAGTAATCCAAGTCTATGCCCTGACCAGTAATGCCAAAAAAGCTGAAGTTGAATGGTTCTATGAAAACCTACAAACTTTCTAGTTCTAACACCCAAAAAAGATGTCCTTTTCATTATAGGGGACTGGAATGCAAAAATAGGAAGTCAAAAAATACCTGGAGTAACAGGCAAATTTGGCCTTGGAGTTCAGAATGAAGCAGGGCAAAGGCTAATAGAGTTTTGCCAAGAGAACACACTGGTCATAGCAAACAACCTCTTCCAACAACACAAGAGAAGACTCTACACATGGACATCACCAGATGGTCAACACCGAAATCAGACTGATTATATTCCTTACAAACAAAGATGGAGAAGCTCTACACAGGCAGCAAAACAAGACCGGGAGCTGATTGTGGCTCAGATAATGAACTCCTGATTGCCAAATTAAAACTTAAATTGAACAAAGTAGGGAAAACCCCTAGAACATTCAGCTATGACCTAAATCATTCCCTTATGATTATACAGTGGAAATGAGAAATAGATTTAAAGGATTAGATCTGATAGAGTGGCTGATGAACTATGGACAGAGGTTCGTGACGTACAGGAGACACAGACCAAGACCATCCCCAAGAAAAAGAAATGCAAAAAGGCAAAGTGGCTGTCTGAGGAGGCCTTACAAATAGCTGTGAAAAGAAAAGAAGCGAAAAGCAAAGGAGAAAAGGCAAGATATAAGCATCTGAATGCAGAGTTCCAAACAATAGCAAGGAGAAATAAGAAAGCCTTCCTCAGCAATCAATGCAAAGAATTAGAGGAAAACAATAGAATAGAAAAGACTAGTGATCTCTTCAAGAAAATTCGAGATACCAAGGGAACATTTCATGCAAAGATGGGCTCAATAAAGGACAGAAATGGTATGGACCTAACAGAAGCATAAGATATTAAGAAAAGGTGGCAAGAATACACGAAGAACTATACAAAAACGATCTGCATGACCTAGATAATCACAATAGTGTGATCACTCACCTAGAGCCAGTCATCCTGGAATACAAAGTCAAGTGAGCCTTAGGAAGCATTACTATGAATAAAACTAGTGGAGGTGATGATAGTCCAGTTGAGCTATTTCAAATCCTAAAAGATGCTGCCGTGAAAGTGCTGCAGTCAATATGCCAGCAAATTTGGAAAACTCAGCAGTGGCCACAGGACTGGAAAAGGTCAGTTTTCATTCCAATCCCAAAGAAAGGCTATGCCAAAGAATGCTCGAACTATCACACAATTGTACTCATCTCACACACTAGTAAAGAAATGCTAAAAATTCTCCAAGCCAGGCTTCAACAGTATGTAAACCATGTACTTCCAGATATTCAAGCTGGTTTTAGACAAGGCAGAGGAACCAGAGATTAAATTACCATCATCCGCTGGATCATCAAAAAAGCAGGAGAGTTCCAGAAAAACATCTATTTCTGCTTTATTGACTATGCCAAAGCTTTTGACTGCTTGGATCAAAAAAAAAAAAACTGTGGAAAATTCTTCAAGATATGGGAATACCAGACCACCTGACCTGCCTCGTAAGAAATCTGTATGCAG
Source organism: Bos indicus (assembly GCF_029378745.1). NCBI lineage: Eukaryota > Metazoa > Chordata > Mammalia > Artiodactyla > Bovidae > Bos > Bos indicus. The sequence continues at coordinate 11,275,903 of NC_091789.1, read as the reverse complement.
GTCAGGAAGCAACAGTTAGAACTGGACATAGAACAACAGATGGGTTCCAGATCAGGAAACAAGTACATCAAGGCTGTATATTGTCACCCTGCTTATTTAACTTGCAGAGTACATAATGAGAAATGCTGGGCTGGAAGAAGCACAAGCTGGAATCAAGATTGCCTGGAGAAAATCAATTAACCTCAGTAATGCGGATGATACCACCATCATGGCAGAAAGTGAAGAAGGACTAAAGAGCCTCTTGATGAAAGTGAAAAAGGAGAGTGAAAAAGTTGGCTTGAAGCTTAACATTCAGAAAACTAAGATCATGGTATCCGGCCCCCTCATTTCATGGCAAATAGATGGGGAAACAATGGAAACAGTGGCAGACTTTATTTTGACTGCAGCCATGAATTTACTCTTTGGAAGAAAGGAGTACATTAAAGCTAGATAGCATATTAAAAAGCAGAGACATTACTTTGCCAACAAAGGTCTTTAGTCATGTATGGATGTGAGAGTTGGACTGTAAAGAAAGCTGAGTGCCAAATAATTGATGCTGTTGAACTGTGATGTTGGAGAAGACTCTTGAGAGTCCCTTGGACTGCAGGAGATCCAACCAGTCCATCCTAAAAGAGATCAGTCCTGAGTGTTCATTGGAAGGACTGATGTTGAAGCTGAAACTCCAATGCTTTGGCCACCTGATTTGAAGAGCTGACTCATTGGAAAACCCCTGACGCTGGGAAAGATTGAAGGTGGGAGGAGAAGGGGATGACAGAGGATGAGAGGTTTGGATGTCATCACCAACTCAATGGAGATGAGTTTGGGTAAACTCCAAGAGTTGTTAATGGACAGAGAGGCCTGGCGTGCTGCAGTCCGTGGGATCACAAAATGTAGGACAGGACTGAACGACTGAACTGACTGACCTGAAAATTAATAATAATGCTTCAGGGTTCTACTGAGAGTCCTTATTTCTCACAAATTCTGAAGGCTCATAAGGATGATATAAAGTTCCTTGGAGGTTCTGCTTTATTGCAATATTTAGATGATTTGCTTCTTTGCTCTCCTTCTCAAGCCTCCTCACAAGAAGACAGGATCACTTACTAAAGCTTTTAACCTTCTAAGAAATGTAAAGTCATGAGAGAATAACTGCAATGTGTCTGAACTCAGGTTTGACATTTCGGGTATGTGATATCAGAACATGGACCTCAATAAGACCCAGATAGACTTCACTGTGTTTCCCAAAACAGAAAACTAAGAGCCAATTTTGAGTTTTTCTCAAACTAGTTGGTTGCTGAACCTGGGTTCCAAATTTCCCTTTGTGGCCTGGCCTCTGTTAATTGTTGCTGTTTAGTCATTAAGTCATATCTGACTCTTTTATGACCCCATAGACTGTAGCCTGCCAGGCTCCTCTGTCCATGGGATTTCCCAAGCAAGAATAGTGGAATGGGTTGCTATTTCCTTCTCTAGGGTATCTTTCTGATCCAGGGATTGAACCCACATCTCCTGCATTGGCAGATGGGTTCTGTACCCCTGAGCCACCTGGGAAGCCCTCTATAAATTTTACTGAAGAATAAAAATCCCAACCCAATTTTATGGGAATAGCTAGATGACATTGCTTTTAAGGTCTCATAAGTATTTGAAGAAGTCACCTGCCCTTGGGCATTCCAATTATCAGATTCCAAAGTTTATATATATCAGATTCCATATATGTATGTATGTATATATATATATATATATGTATGTATATATATATACATTGGAAGGAGTGATATATATGTGTGTGTGTGTGTGTGTGTGTGTGTATAAGAAATGCCTTTGTGGTACTCACCTCAAAACATAGGGACCACCATTGACCCATGATGTAATACAACCAGCAACTGGACACTGTGGCATGGGAATACTTCCCTTCTTTTAGAGTCATTATGGCCACTGCCTTGATAGTAAAAGCCATTGAGAGAATAATTGTGGAGTCCTCTTTAGCCATTTTTGCACTTCACATAGTAGAAGCCCTCCTGAATTCTTGTCACACTCAACATTTCTCAGCCGCCTCACCTCCTATGAAATCCTTTTGTTACCTCCTCACATAACTCTTTTACACTGTAATAACCTTAACCCTGATACTCTTCTCCCTTCCATCACCAATGAAATCAATTACCACTGTGTAATGATGATGGACCACCTCTTGACTGTGCTCCTGCAACTCCTTTTGATGTTACTGAGGCAGCATTTTTTACCTATGGCTACTTTGATGCAACAGCTAAATTATAAGCTCTTACATGGGCTTGAATTTTAGTCAAGGACAAAGCTGCCAGTATTTATACTGATAGGAGATACACTTTCAGAGTAGCTCCTGACTTCAGAATGTTATGAAAACAGCATGGCCTCCTTGCTTCCAGCAGAAATAAAATTTAAAATGACCTCTACATTTAGGAATTATTGGGAGCAATACTTTTACCTACAACTTCAGCTATTATTAAGGTTCTGAGACATTTTAAACTTGGCTTTCTGGAAGCTAAGAGAAATAACCTTGCTGGCATTTCTGCAAGGAATGCTACTCTTAAAGGAACTAGCCGCAGCCAAACTTCTGTCATGGTCCAAAGGGATATTTCCTGAAATGCTAATTTAGACAACTTGGCTAGAGAAGCCCAACAAATGACCTCATAAAAAGGTGAAACAAGATTGGAAATTCAGTAATTGTTGGTTTCATAAAAAATAGAAGAGGAAACACTGCTTTAGACCAAATAACAACCCAGTCCTCCTAGAGACTCTAAAAGTCCCACTCCTTACCACTGTACATGCATTAAACCATTGATCTACTTAAGATAGTCTTCATGAATTATTATTGGTGGGAAACATTAACAAGGACACAAAAAGTGACTGCCTCACTTGTCCCACTTCTCTGAAGTACAACCCAGAGAAGCCAGTTCGTACTGCTCCTGGACATTTTAAACCATCTAATGGGCCATTCAAAGCCTGGCAAATGCATTTCATGCAACTCCCTCCATCCTATGGATATAAATATGTTTTTGTCATGATCTGTGTTTTCACGCTGGACTGAAGTCTTCCTTGCAGACATGCTACTACCCCTTCTGTGGCGGAAGCCTTTTTGGAGATCATCACTACCTTGGGAATTCCTTTCAAACTTCATAATATCTGAGGGGCTCTTTTTTTTTTTTTAATATTGAGAAGCCCATTTTACTTGTCAGGTACTTTGACAAGTCTGTGTTGGTTGGTCACTTTTACAACACTTTTGCAGCATTTACCACCCTCAGTCCTCTGGCTTACTCAAAATTAAGACTCAAATGGCAAAATTTGTAGGGACTCTGCAAAAGGGAACTTGGCCAAAAGTATTTCCACTGGTCCTTCTAAATATCAGATCCATCCCATTTGGAACTCATAAACTGTCACCTTTTAAGATAGTCACAGGTTGCCCAATGTACTTTGTTCTGTTTCTTTTAAAAGGAGAGATACTTTGATATTGCAAAGACCTAATTGTTTATCTTGAAAATAACTATGTTTTGGGAGAGTGAGCTCTTCACAGTGTACCCTTAGAATATGAAGACTTTGAGCATTAAATCTCACAAACTGGAAATTTCTTCCATTGAAAAAGATACCTCCAGAAGAACTCTCTTCAACCTCATCAAAAGGATCCTATCAGATATGTCTAAGTGACCCTTGTGCCAATGAATTCCAAGGAATAGACTCTTGGATTCAATGACCCATGTGAAAAATACACTGAACCCTGAGTGGACCTGCACATCATCCAGTGACCTGAAAGTAAAGATTTTCTGAAACTGAAGCAGATGACATCTAATGAAACAACTTTCCCAAATATCTGGACCAGGTCTGTTGGAAGTTTGTTGCCAAACCTTTGATGATGACATAACACTTCAGATGATCTCCTATGATCTTAATAACACATGAACTTTAGATAAAAAGTGCCTGAAAGTTTTCCCTTCTACCCCTCCTTGTTACTAGAATGTGACCTCAATAAATTCCCAGTCTGTGCATTTTTCCTCTGACACAATTCATTACACTCAGGAAAGATCTGGCCTGGCACTGAGGGACAAAAACCAGCTGAAACCAGAAAATCTGACCCTTGATCAGTAATGTTTTCAGAGAAAGATGTTAATCAACAGGAAGAAATACACACACACACACACACACACACACACATATATATATATAAAAGTAATAAACAGAAATGTCAATTAGAGCTGGGAGACCAGAATGGGGAGCTCTCACACCCAACTGGGAGAAAAGAGACTCCTTCATACCAAGGACTCAGCCAAAGAAAAGCCATGGGACTCTTTGTTTACTATTACCTTCTCAACTTCCTTTTCCCTAGATAAAAGCATTTCTCTTCCCTCACCATGTGGGGGAATTACATGTGGCTTGCCATGGTTTCAGATCTCAAATTGCAATTCTCTGCTAACCTCCATAAACTCATCTTTACTAGAGGAATAACCAGCAGTCTATTGGTTTTAGGTCAACATCTTCTAAGCAAAAATTGATGACTCTTCTACCATAATAGCTGATTAGCTTCTCTTTCCCCCCTACATTGACCACTCCTACCATTATCCTGGTATTGTCCAGTCTTCAAGCCTTTCTTCACTCATAGCTTCTGACACTTCCTGTTATTTGCATAGTACCTTCTTTGGGCTTCCCTGGTGGCTCAGAGGTTAAAGCATCTGCCTGGAATGTGGGAGATCTGGGTTCAATCCCAGGGTCGGGAAGATCTCCTGGAGAAGGAAATGGCAACGCCCTCCAGTACTCTTGCCTGGAGAATCCCATGGAGGGAGGAGCCTGGTAGGCTACAGTCCATGGGGTCCCAAAGAGTTGGAGGCGACTGAGAGACTTCACTTTCACTTTCACCTTGGTGTCATCTTGCTTTGGCACCTGCCACCAGAAAATAAAATCTTTATTTATTTATTTTTTTGTATCACAGTCAACTTGATTTTATTAATTTCCATAAGATTTGGAAAGAGCTTCCAGTAACCTATCTTCAAACCTCTTGACAACTATGGCTTTACTATATATCATGAGGTGTCCTTCCAGTAAACTGAAATGGCAGCCCACTCCAGTGTTCTTGCCTGGAGAATCCCAGGGACAGGGTAGCCTGGTGGGCTGCCGTCTACAGGGTCGCACAGAGTCGGACACAACTGAAGCGACTTAGCAGCAGCAGTAGCAGCAGCATGAGGTGTCCTTCCAGTAAACTGTAGTCAAAAAGGCCAGATTATATGGCAGGTTAGAGGCATAACACAGTCATCTTATTGATGAATAATACAGCCCTTTTCAAATGACTAATAAAAGTAATGAAAGCTACTCCCAAAATACCTTAATTGGTCCATCTAGCTCATTTATGTAATGAGCCTAGCACAACATCTGGTAAAAATGTAAGGAAGGATTTCCCTGGGCAGACTAGGAGGTCATCCAAGAGATAATCATGACTGAACTGAGCCCTATTTTATATATATATATATATACACCACATCTTCTCTATCCATTCATCTGTCGATGGACATTTAGGTTGTTTCCATGTCCCGACTATTGTGAATAGTGCTGCAATTAATATTGGGGTATACATGTCTTTTTGAATTGTGGTTTTCTCAGAGTATATGCACAGTAGTGGGATTTCTGGGTCATATGGTGATTCTATTTTTAGTTTTCTACAGTGGCTATATCAATTTATACACCAACAATAGTACAGATGAACCTATTTGCAGGGCAGGAATAGAGACACAGACATAGAGAACGGACATGTGAACGTGGGGTGTGCGGGGCGGAGAAAGGGGAGAGTGAGATAAATTGGGAGATTGGACTTGGCATAAATACACTGTGCTATGCTGTGCTTACTCGCTGCTGCTACTACTGCTGCTAAGTCGCTTCAGTCGTGTCCGACTCTGTGCGACCCCATAGACGGCAGCCCACCAGGCTCCTCCGTCCCTGGGATTCTCCAGCCAAGAACACTGGAGTGGGTTGCCATTTCCTTCTCCAATGCATGAAAGTGAAAAAATAAGTGAAGTCGCTCAGTCGTGTCTGACTCCTAGCGACCTCATAGACTGCAGCCTACCAGGCCCCTCCGTCCATGGGATTTTCCATGCAAGAGTACTGGAGTGGGGTGCCATTGCCTTCTCCAATGCTTACTCATTAGCCATGTCCAACTCTTCACAACCCCATGGATTGTAGCCCACCAGGCTTCTCTGTCCATGGGGATTCTCCAGGCAAGAACATTGGAGTGGGTTGCCATGCCCTCCTCCAGGGGATCAAACACAGTTTTCCCAACCCAGGGATCAAACCCAGGTTTCCTGCATTACAGGTGGATTCTTTACTGACTGATCCACCAGAAATTGAAATTATTGTCAGTTAATCAGTCATGTCCTATTCTTTGTGACCCCATGGACTGTAGCCAGCCAGGCTCCTCTGTCCATGGAATTCTCCAGGCAAGAATACTGGAGTGGGTTGCCATTTCCTTCTCCAGGTGATTTTCCTGACTCAGGGATCAAACTGGGATCTCCTGCATTGTAGGTGGATTCTTTACCAGCTGAGCTACTAGGCAAGTCCATATATACACTACCATGTGTAAAATAGACAGCTTATGGGAAGCTCCTATATAGCACAGGGAGTTCAGCTCGATGCTCTGTGATGACCTAGATGGGTGGAATAGAGGGGAGGGACATCCGAGAAGGAAGGGATATATGTATACATATAGCTGATTTACTTCATTGTATAGCAGCAACTAGGGGCTTCCCTGGTAGCTCAGCTGATAAAGAATCCACTTGCAATGCAGGAGACCCCAGTTCAATTCCTAGGTCAGGAAGATCCCCTGGAGAAGGGATAGGCTACCCACTCCAATATTCTTGGGCTTCCATGGTGGCTCAGATTGTAAAGAATCTGCCTGCAACGTGGGAGACTTGAGTTTGATCTCTGAGTTGGGAAGATCCCCTGGATCTTGGCATGGCAACCCACTCCAGTATTCTTGCCTGGAGAATCCCCATGGACAGACAATCCTGGCAGGCTACAGTCCATGACTGAGTAACTAAGCACAGCACAGCATAGCAGAAACTAACACCACACTGTAAAACAATTATATTCCAATTTTCCAGTAAATAGTGTGTGGGAGTTAGTCACTCAGTTGTGTCCAACTCTTTGTGACCCCATGGTCTGTAGCCTGCCAGGCCCCTCTGTCCTTGGAATTCTCTAGGCAAGAATACTGAAGTGGATTGCCATTTCCTTCTCCAGAAAAACAAGCAAAACTGAGCCCTAAAGGTGGACTAGGAATCAGATAGGCATAGTTATGCTGCTGCTGCTGCTAAGTCGCTTCAGTCATGTCCAACTCTGTGCGACCCCATAGACGGCAGCCCACCAAGCTCCACCGTCCCTGGGATTCTCCAGGCAAGACTACTGGAGTGGGTTGCCATTTCCTTCTCCAATGCATGAAAGTGAAAAGTCAAAGTGAAGTCGCTCAGTCGTGTCCAACTCTTAGTGACCTCATGGACTGCAGCCTACCAGGCTTCTCCGTCCATGGGATTTTCCAGGCAAGAGTACTGGAGTGGGGTGCCATTGCCTTCTCTGAGGCATAGTTATAGGAGAATAGAAAGAGAAGGATAGAATATTCCAGCCAGGAGGAGGAGTGTGTCCAAAGATCTGAAAGCCAGAGTGTCAGCCTTTGAGTCCCATAGTTTTTTGGACTGTAAAATATAAGGGTGGAGAAAAAATTCATTGTGAAAGTTGACAAATTTAAAAATGCAAAAATTCAGTATGCAGTCATACTTGGAGGGAAGGAAAATAAATTTTCCTCTACCCTTCTTGGTTTTTGGCTGAGACTCCTTTCTTCTATAATAAAAGACAGACTAACAGGAGAAAATCAAACAGAATTTTAATAACATGGATACCTCTTGTATTCAGAACTTCCCTGGTGACTCAAACACTTAAGAATCTGCCCCTCAATGTAGGAGACTGGGGTTTGATCCCTGGCTCAGAAAGATCCCCTGGAGAAGGAAATGGCTACCCACTCCAGTATTCTTGCCTGGGAAATCCCATAGACAGAGGAACCTGGCGGGCTATGGTTCATGGGATCTCAAAGAGTTGGACATGACTGAGTGACTAAGCATGCACACACACACCTCCTGTATACATGGGAGATACCCAGGAAAATCAAGGAACTCCCTGAAATGGCCCAAGCCATCACCTTGAATACTATTTCCAACCAAAGGCAAAAGAAAGGTGCTGGGGATAGGGAATGAGGCCTGTTATATGTGGTTACCAGTCAAAGCAAACAGTGGTAATGTTGTTATGTAGATTTAAGTCTTTGTCTTCTCCATTGATAAGTTTCTAGAGATTTAGAGTCATCCTTCTCTTTCTAGTACAGAGAGGGAGACATTACAAATGGAGAGTTTTGTAATAAATGTAAATGTTCCTTACAAAAGGGTAACTTCTATTTGGTTTTCAGTCTCCTATTATTGTTGTTTTTTCAAAAATATAACTCTTCTGATAACCTTTGTCATGATAACCCTTATAACAAAGAGTCATATTCTGGGTCAGCATATGCTGCTTCCTTCATGGTCACGTCATAATATTTGAAGGTTATTGCAAACCAAGATCATACTCTATAAAACATGCAAAGTTTTTACCTGATGTGCTTAACTTTTAAACATAGTAAAAAGCAGGCAAATAATTACTTTCATGTATAATAAATTTTCATTCTTTTGTAGTGGGAAAAGACCTATCTGAATTGCTGAAATTATGAACTATGAGATATTTTAAGAGGAATAGTTTTCAAACTTTCAAGGTTATAAGATTTTACTATATACAGTTAGTAGTCAAATATGAAAAGTGCTTTCATATAAATATTATTTCATTGTTCTAACTCTTCTATAAATTTTGTCATCTCTATAATTTTTCCTATAAACTTAATGTCTCAGAGAGTCTAATAATTTCCTGGAGCTCTCAAAGCCAAATCATGGAAGAACCAGGTCTGGAGTCATTTGTTTCAGTTCAAATTCCTTGTTTTCTTTATAGTGTTCATTGTCTCTGAAAATAATGCCCCAGATGTTCTTTGACAGTAGAGCATTTAAAGTAAAGGATTCTTTTCTTTTTCTTTCTTTCACTTTAAATTAATAAGGATAAGTAAATTGCAAACCACTTTGCTGATTGTACATGCTGAAATGAAGCAGGACCTTGTGGGGTCCTCCTAGGTACAAATTCTTTCTGTGTCCCCTGTTTCTTGTTTGTAGGGTTCATTCATCCTCCCTGTCCTTCCCTGAGGTCCAAAAGGCAGATTCAAGCTGTTGCTAGTCAGGCAAGGGAGGGGATGCAAAACTGGGGCACAACTCCTACCCATATATACTATAATGTGAATGATGTCCCCCCGATGATTTTTAGTTGCAGAGCAAGGGCACATATCAACCAACATTCATGTAATTAACAACTGACATTTTCAAGGCAACTAAAATCATACTAGGGCTAAAAGTGAGTTTAGAGATCATCTAAATCCAACTACTTCACTCTGTACATGAAGAAACTGAGGCCCACAGATTTTAGTTCATATTTATAAGATCAGAAATAAATCTTTTTGATTCTCAATGCATTGCTTTTTACACAAATTTTAGGTATAATTTTCTTTGATGGAGGAAACTAATCTCCCAGAGATGAAACTCTTACCCTAGTGAGCTAGTAACCTAGGTATTATTTTATAGATGAAAAATTAATAATTTGATCTAAGAAAGAAATGAAAAGTTTTATTTGAGCCAATTTTGAGGATTATAGACCAAGAGCAGGATCTCAGAAAGCTATTCCACTCCTTAGAAATCAAGGCACAGTTATGTAAGTTTTTGAGAGAGGACAGTTGACACAATCCAGATCTAAGTATCTTTGTGGTCCCTCAAAAGATCAAGAAGGAATAATATTGAGGCAGGAAATAGATGGAGTCCAGGCTAAACAGCTAGAGTGTGTCCCCTGTGGACAGATACTCAAGATGAACAGGAAGAGTGTCTGAGCCCTTCCCAAATAAGAGACAACATAGTTCTCTTTCTTAAGATCAAGCAGACCTTCTCAACTACACATGTGCAGAAAGGCTCCTTGAGGTTAAAAAAAGGGGGGGAGGGGGAGTGATATCAATCTACTCATAGGCCTCTTCACTAGAATCCATCTTGGCTAAGAGATGCGCATGGTAGACATGGGAGAACCCTGAGATAAACCAAATACAGACTCAGAGCCAGGCAAAGCAATATGATTGGCCAGAGGAAACCAAAAAGAAATGCCCCATATAAGTGATTAAAATGACCATGAGGGCTTGACTCCCTCTCTGAGTCTGCCTGTGTGTCTGTTCACATATACTCTTTTTCCTCCTAATAAACACTTAAATTGTTTCACTACTTTTCATCTTTTTGTGGAAATTTATTTCCACAAAGCTGACCTGCTGGGACCTTGTCATTGGCCACTGGTCCCTGGTGATCTAAAGGCTGGAATTCAGCGTTCTCATTGCCATGGCCTGACCTCAACCTCTGGCCAAGAACCAATATCCATCATCAACCTGCTATAGGTTGAGGCTCCCAATATCATTGTCTTTTTTTAAATTAATTAATTTATTTTAATTGGAGGCTAATTACTTTACAACATTGTGGTCATTTTTGCCATACACTGACATGAATAAGCCATGGGTGTACATGTGTTCCCCAACCTGAACCCCCCTCCCACCTCCCTCCCCATCCCATTCCTCAGGGTCATCTCATTACACCAGCCCTGAGCACCCTGTCTCATGCATCGAACCTGGATTAGCGATCTTTTTCACATATGATAATATACATGTTTCAATGCTATTCTCTCAAATCATCTCACCCTCACCTTCCACAGAGTCCAAGAGTCTGTTCTTTACATCTGTGTCTCTTCTGCTATCTCACATATAGGGTCATCATTACCATCTTTCTAAATTCAATATATACATGCATTAATATCCTATATTGGTGTTTTTCTTTCTGAATTACTTCCTTCTGTATAATAGGCTCCAGTTTAATCCACCTCATTAGAACTGATTCAAAGGTATTCTTTTTAATGGCTTAATAATATTCCATTGTGTATATGTACCACACTTTCTTACCCATTTGTCTGCCGATGGACATCCAGGATGCATCCATGTCCTGGCTACTGTAAGCAGTGCTGTGATGAACATCAGGGTACACATGTCTCTTTCAATTCTGGTTTCCTTGGTGTGTATGCCCAGTACTGAGATTGCTGGGTCATATGGCAGGTCTATTTCCAGGCTTTAAGGAATCTCCACACTGTTCTCCATAGTGGCTATAGTAGTTTGCATTCCCAACAATATTGTAAGAGGTTTCCCTTTTCTCCACACCATCTCCAGCATTTGCTTATAGACATTTTGAATGTATCCACCCTGATCAGCGTGAGATGGTACCTAATTGTGGTTTTGATTTGTATTTCTCTGATAATGAAGTGAAAAAGGAAAGATATAAGCATCTGAATGCAGAGTGCCAAACAATAGTAAGGAGAGATAAGAAAGACTTCCTCAGCAATCAATGCAAAGAAATAAGAAAAAGAACAGAATGGGAAAGGCTAGAGATCTCTTCAAGAAAAAGAGATACCAAGGGAATATTTCATGCAAAGATGGGCTCAATAAAGGACAGAAATCATATGGACCTAACAGAAGTAGAAGATATTAAGAAGAGGGGGCAAAAAATACACAGAAAAACTGTACAAAAAAGATCTTCACGACCAAGATAATCATGATGGTGTGATCACTCACACTCACCTAGAGCCAGATATCCTGGAATGTGACATCAAGTGGGCCTTAGAAAGCATCACTACAAACAAAGCTAGTGGAGGTGATGGAATTCCAGTTGAGCTATTTCAAATCCTGAAAGATGATGCTGTGAAAATGCTGCACTCAATATGCCAGCAAATTTGGAAAACTCAGCAGGAGCCACAGGACTGGAAAAGGTCAGTTTTTATTCTAGTCCCAAAGAAAGGCAATGCCAAAGAATGCTCAAACTACCACACAATTTCACTCATCTCACACACTAGTAAAGTAATGCTCAAAATTCTCCAAGCCAGGCTTCAGGAATACGTGAAGAGTGAACTTCCAGATGTTCAAGCTGGTTTTAGAAAAGGCAGAGGAAACAGAGACCAAATTGCCAACATCCACTGGATCATGGAAAAAGCAAGAGACTTCCAGAAAAGCATCTATTTCTGCTTTATTGACAATGCCAAAGCCTTGGATTGTGTGGATCACAATAAACAGGAAAATTCTGAAAGAGATGGGAATACCAGACCACCTGACCTGCCTCTTGAGAAATCTATATTCAGGTCAGGAAGCAACAGTTAGAACTGGACATGGAACAACAGAATGGCTCCAAATAGGAAAAGGAGTACATCAAGACTGTATATTGTCACCCTACTTATTTAACTTCTATGGAGAGTACATCATGAGAAACGTTGGGCTGGAAGAAGCACAAGCTGGAATCAAGATTGCCGGGAGAAATATCAATAACCTCAGATATGCAGATGACACCACCCTTATGGCAGAAAGTGAAGAGGAACTAAAAAGCCTCCTGATGAAAGTGAAAGAGGAGAGTGAAAAAATTGGCTTAAAACTCAACATACAGAAAACGAAGATCATGGCATCTGGTCCCATCACTTCATGGGAAATAGATGGGGAAACAGTGGAAACAGTGTCAGACTTTATTTTTAGGGGCTCCAAAATCACTGCAGATGGTGATTGCAGCCATGAAATTAAAAGACGCTTACTCCTTGGAAGGAAAGTTATGACCAAGCTAGATAGCATAGTCAAGGCAGAGACATTACTTTGCCAACAAGGGTCCATCTAGTCAAGGCTATGGGTTTTCCAGTAGTTATGTATGTATGTGAGAGTTGGACTGTGAAGAAAGCAGAGCACCGAAGAATTGATGCTTTTGAAGTGTGGTGTTGGAGAAGACTCTTGAGAGTCCCTTGGACTGCAAGGAGATCCAACCAGTCCATCCTAAGGGAGACCAGTCCTGGGTGTTCATTGGAAGGACTAATGCTAAAGCTGAAACTCCAGTACTCTGGCCACCTCATGGGAAGAGTTGACTCATTGGAAAAGACTCTGATGCTGGGAGGGATTGGAAACAGGGGCAGAAGGGGATGACAGAGGATGAGATGGCTGGATGGCATCACTGACTTAATGGACGTGAGTTTGAATGAACTCCGGGAGTTGGTGATGGACAGGGAGACGTGGCATGCTGCAATTCATGGGGTTGCAGAGTCAGACATGACTGAGCAACTGAACTGTACTCAACTGAACTGATAATGAGCGATATTGAGCATCTTTTCATGTCTTTGTTAGCCATCTGTATGTCTTCTTTGAAGAAATGTCTGTTTAGTTCTTTGGCCCATTTTTTGATGGGTCATTTATTTTTCTAGAATTGAGCTGCATGAGCTGCTTGTATATTTTTTAGATTAAGTCTTTGTCAGTTGCCTCGTTTGCTGTTATTTTCTTCCTTTCTGAAGGCTCCCTTTCTTTTCACTGTACTTATAGTTTCCTTCATTGTGCAAAAGCTTTTAAGTTTAATTAGGTCCCATTTGTTTATTTTTGCTTTTATTTCCATTACTCTGGGAGGTGGGTCATAGATGATCCTACTGTGATTTATGTCAGAGAGTGTTTTGCCTATGTTCTCCTCTAGGAGTTTTATGGTTTCTGGTCTTATATTTAGATCTTTAATCCATTTTGAGTTTATTTTTGTATATGGTGTTAGAAAGTGTTCTAGTTTCATTCTTTTACACGTGGTTGACCAGTTTTCCCAGCACCACTTGTTAAAGAGATTGTCTTTTCTCTATTGTATACACTTGCCTCCTTTATCAAAGATAAGGTTTCCATAGGTTCATGGATTTGTCTCTGGGCTTTCTATTTTGTTCCACTCATCTATGTTTCTCTCTTTGTGCCAGTACCTTACTGTCTTGATGACTGTGGCTTTTTAGTATAGTCTGAAATCAGGCAGGGTGATTCCTCCAGTTCCATTCTTCTTTCTCAAGATTGCTTTGGCTATTCGAGGTTTTTTGTATTGCCATAAAAATTGTGAAATTATTTGTTCTAGTTCTCTGAAAAATACCGTTGGTAGCTTGATAGGGATTGCACTGAATCTATAGATTGCTTTGGGTTGTATACTCATTTTTACTTGGATGATTCTTCTCATCCATGAACATGGTATATATATATCTCCATCTACTTGTGTCATCTTTGATTTCTTTAATAAGTGTTTTATAGTTTTCTATATATGGGTCTTTGGTTTCTTTATGTAGATTTATTCCTATTTTATTCTTTTCATTGCAATGGTGAATGGAATTGTTTCCTTAATTTCTCTTTCTGTTTTCTCATTATTAGTGTATAGGAATGCAAGGGATTTCTGCATGTTAATTTTCTATCCTGCAAATTTACTATATTCATTGATTAGCTCTAGTAATTATCTGGTGGTGTCTTAAGGGTTTTCTATGTAGAGGATCATGTCATCTGCAAACAGAGTTTTACTTCTTCTTTTCCAATCTGGATTCCTTTTATTTCTTTTTCTTCTCTGATTGCTGCAGCTAAAGCTTCCAAAACTATGTTAAATAGTAGTGGTGAGAGTGGGTACCCTTGTCTTTTTCATGACTTTAGGGGAAATGCTTTCAGTTTTTCACCATTGAAGATAATGTTTGCTGTGTGTTTATCATATATGGCTTTTATTATGTTGAGGTATGTTCCTTCTACGCCTTTTTTCTGGAGGGCTTTTATCATAAACGGATGTTGAGTTTTATCAAAGGCTTTCTTTGCATCTATTGAGATAATCATATGATTTTTATCTTTCAATTTGTTTTTGTGATGTATCATATTGATTGATTTGCAAATGACAGTGAAAACACGATGACCCAAAACCTATGGGATTCAGTAAAATCAGTGCTAAGTGGAAGATTCATAGCAGTACAAGCTTACCTCAAGAAACAAGAGAAAAATCAAATAAATAACCTAACTCTACATCTGAAACAACTAGACAAAGAAGAAATGAATAACCCCAGAGTTAGTAGAAGGAAAGAAATCATAAAAATTAGGGCAGAAATACATGAA
Source organism: Bos indicus (assembly GCF_029378745.1). Classification (NCBI taxonomy): domain Eukaryota; kingdom Metazoa; phylum Chordata; class Mammalia; order Artiodactyla; family Bovidae; genus Bos; species Bos indicus. Next base: position 11,260,833 of record NC_091789.1, on the reverse strand, counting down.
AAAGAAACAAAGGAGACAATAGCAAAATCAACAAAGCTTAAAAGCTGGTTCTTTGAGAAGATAAATAAAATAGACAAACCATTAGCTGGACTCATCAAGAAACAAAGGGAGTAGAATCAAATCAACAAAATTAGAAATGAAAATGTAGAAATCACAACAGAACACAGAAATACAAAGGATCATAAGAAACTACTATCAGAAACTATATGCCAATAAAATGGACAACTTGGAAGAAATGGACAAATTCTTAGAAAAGTATAACCTTCCAAAACTGAACCACCAAGAAATAGAAAATCTTAAGAGACCCATCACAAGCACGGAAATTGAAACTGTAATCAGAAATCTTTCAACAAACCAAAGCCCAGGACCAGATGGCTTCACAGCTGAATTCTACCAAAAATTTAAAGAAGAGCTAACACCTATCCTACTCAAACTCTTCCAGAAATTTGCAAAGGATGGTAAACTTCCAAATTCATTCTATGAGGCCACCATCACCCTAATCCCCAAACCAGACAAAGATGCCACCAAAAAAGAAAACTACAGCCCAATATCACTGATGAACATAGATGCAAATACCCTTAACAAAATTGTAGCAAATGGAATCCAACAACATATTTAAAAGATCATACATCATGACCAATATCATTGTCTTTTAAGGAGTTGTCTCATTGATGCTAAGAGAATGTACCTCTTTGTGGTTGAGTAGGTATTTCTACTGATATGGGATATTTGGTAGATGTGTCATGGAGACACAAAATGCAGAGTTAGGGTGAGAGAAAACGACAAAGGGCAGATAAAATTTTTATATTTAAACTTTTCTTGTCTTGCTGTAAAATATAAATTTTATTTTATAAATCAAATCATTAATATAGTACAGTAATGTTATATAGTGAAAGCATATCTATATATATAGATAGATATTATTATCTATAACATTTACTATTTACGTCAGTTGTTCTCAAACTTTGCCATGTGTCAGAATCACCTGGAGGATTTATTTTTTATGTTTATTTTTTGGTCACACTGTATGGCATATGGGATCTTACTTCCCCAACCAGGGATTAAATCCATGCTTCCTGCACTGGAGACACGGAGTCTTAATTACTGGACCACCAGAAAAGTCCCTTGGAGGACTTTTTAAAAACAGTTGGTTGGTCTCTACCCTTAGAGTTTCTGATTCAACTGATTTAGCATGGGATCCAATATTTGGATCAATAGCTAATGATACTAGATCAGGGACCAAACTTTGAATACTATTGTTTTAGATCAAAGTCTTCTTTTTAATAAATATTTATTTATTTATTATTTGTATCAGATCTTGGAGTTGCACTCAGGATCTTTCATTGTAGTGCATTGACTCTCTAGTTGTGGCACACAGGGTCTGTTGCATGTGGAATCTCAGTTCCCCAACTGGGGATGGAACCTGTCTCCTCCGCACTGCAAGGTAGATTCTTAACCACTGGACTACCAGCGAAGTCCCAAGATCGGAGTCTTTCAAGCCAGCTTAATTGCCACTGAAAGTTGTGTGTCCTATTAATCTTTGAGATTTATTTTTTTATCTATAAAATAATAATATGTACAATATAAGGACTTAGTATAACATGCACCAGTCTGTGTAAAAAGCTTGAAGAACCTCAGGGCAGACCTCCCTAAGATGTGTCACTTTGGCTCATGAATTATTTTGAGCTAAAGGCATTTGAGATTCTGCAGTCTCGAGAGACATTTTTGCTCCTCTTTTTACTACCTAGAATAATTTAAATAGGGGTTCTTTCCAGAATGAGAGTTATTATCAGAGATAATATTTTTCTGAGAGACTCATTTGTATGGCAGGGCAAACATCTAATTACCAAACATATGCTCTTCTTTCTGCTCTTCTGTGAATTGCCCTCCTTTCCTTTGAAGCCCCAGGGTCCCTTTCCTACTCCTCAGCTCAGGGGGGCATATAAACCTCTCTTTACTTTTCTGTCTTTGAACTCCTCAGGTATGTGGGCTTTCCATATGTAAGAAATTAAATTTGTTTTTCTCCTGATAATCTATCTCATGTTGATTCAATTATTAGAATAGCTGAAAGCACCTTTTGAGAGTAGAGGAAAATTCTTTTTGCCAACAAGTTATATCCTGGCATCTAAGAATACATGGTTATTACCATCATTATATATTTTTAAATCATTATCATTTGATTTCCTAAGCATTCAGATTCACCAAACATAGATAACTAAGTTCATCAAGTATAGCTTACTAGGGTTCCTTTGGGACTCTATTTAATAAATGGAAAGAATGATTCTTTTGATATAAAAATATTTGTAATTCTGTGCCACTGAAGGTGCTTGAAGTGGTTTCCCAGTTAAAGTCAAATTTTGGCTACCCTTCTTTCCTCCATTAAGTTTAATAAACTACCAGTTTGTTTGGTAGCACCCTTCTTTATCTTCAGAAGGTAACTGGTTTAAACTGTCATTGATTTGAGTTACTAGGGTATGCATTAATGAGGTGTTACTGTGTGTAATATGTTTAAGAGTGGGTGTCTTTGTTTAGGAAATAGAGATTTTATGGAGGTCAAATAACTTTATTGATTGTTTGACAAAAGTCTCTTCAAATGCAAATGATTCCGGTCTGGAGGTAAATAATCTCCAAGACATTTGAGCAATACATAAAAAGAAAGCCAACTCTTTTAAACCCCAAATGTCATCTGGGTGGTAAAAAGAATTTTGTTGAATGTATTCAGGGAGGAAAGTAATTTTTTTTTCCTGAGCTCTCTTTGCTACTGTGCCACTCTATATTCTCGGGCTTGCCTCCTGGCAGATTGTTTCATTATCCAGCAGTATCATTCATCTTTTTTATTAGCACCTTAAAAAAATAAACAAACAATGATTTTGTTATGTTTGACACAAGTAGTGCATTTTAATTTTGTAGGCTTGTATTATTGACTTGAAAAAAAAATCTTCAACAATTCAGACTGAAATACCACACTCAATTCTTAACAATATGAAAACACTATTCAATGTGTAGAAATATAATGGCATCTGTTATGCATATTAAATGAAGCAAGCTATTTTTGCATCTTCCACATGGAGCTTTAGATTAACTAGGAAATTTAGTATTAATTACCACTGAAAAAACTTGTCATTCAATTTTACACTCTCCATGAAACTGAGTCAACACTTCATGAAATATTCTCAGAATCATTTGATGAAGACCATACAAAAAAATGCATATGTATTAGTTAAATGATAAGGTAAATTTCAAATTTAGTAAATAAAAATTAAAGATATCTGTTGCCATCACACAGTATTTTTTCCAGCTTCTAAAGTCTGCTGCTGCTAAGTCGCTTCAGTCATGTCCGGCTCTTAGTGACCCCATGGACTGCAGCCTACCAGGGTCCTCTGTCCATGGGATTTTCCAGGCAAGAGTACTGCAGTGGGGTGCTATTGCCTTCTCCATCCGAAGTCTAGGTTTTCTTAATATGTGTATTAGGCATGAGTAAGTATAACTAAACATAGCAAAAACTAACACTGTTGCAGGAAGGGGGACCCTTTCCAGGGCCCAAAACTGGGCTCTTGTCTAACACTTGGAAATGAATTGTCTGAGGAGACACATGTGCTGACACAGCAAGATTTTATTGGGAAAGGGCACCTGGGTGGAGAGCAGGAGCGTAAGGGAACCCAGGAGAACTGCTCTGCCACATGGCTCGCAGTCTAGGGTTTTATGGTGATGGGATTAGTTTCCAGGTTGTCTTTAGCCAATCATCCTGAGTCCTTCCTAGTGGCACACACCTTGTTCAGCCAAAATGGTTGCCAGAGAGAAGGATTCTGGGAGGTTGTCAGACATGTGGTGTCTCCTTTTGACCTTTCCCGAACTCTTCCGGTTGGTGGAGGCTTATTAATTCCGTGTTCCTTACCAGAACCTCCTGTTATAAAATGACTCGTGCAAATAGTTACTACGGTGCCTGGCCAGGGTGGGCGGTTTCAATCAATGTGCTTCCCCTAACAACATTAGTTAGATGGCAATATTTGGTTTTATTCAGCATTTTTATATCTTTTATGTTAGAGATGTATTTGTTTATTGTAATTCAGTGTTTCCTAAATCTGTGCACATATGAGAACTTTCATATTTTTTTAAATTAGTGATTTTTTTTGAGGCTACATACTAAATCTATTAAATCTCAGGCTCAAGAACCCATATTTTTGTTGTTGTTGTTCATTAGTGGTTCTATTACTATTAGCAGGTCACCGGGTATTTGGAAAATTTTATCATAATGTGTGTTTTTATTCTAAAGCCTTTATGTACAGTGTTAGTCCCTCAGTCAGATCCAACTCTTTTGTGGCCCCATGGACTGTAGCCTGCCAGGCTCCTCTGACCATGGGATTTCCCAGGCAAGAATACTGGAATGGGTAGCCATTCCCTTTCCCGGGGATCTTCTTAACCTAGGGATAGAACCTAGTTCTCCTGCATTGCAGGCAGATTATTTACTGTCTGAGCCACTCAGGAAGCCCTAAACTCTTTATATATGATCTTAAATGTGAATTTCATCTTCTGAAAAAAACAGAAAAGCAGAAATATCAGAGATACCCTCCTTATTGTTTCCCAAAAATTGTCAGTAAAGAAAAAAAAATCAACAGAGCTAAAATAAATGACCAAAATCAAATATACTGTACATTCTTATACATATATCTTTCATAGTTCACCATTAGCTGACATGTTATCAAAATTTGACTCCCAAAGAACACTTATTTAGAAGCCAAGTTCCTGCAGTGGAGGTAGAAACAGATCTTGGCCTCCTCTTCAGCTTTTGATCAAGCCACACTTTAAGAAAAGCACCACACATAACCCAAACACTGAATGAGATTAAGAATACATTCACCAAGTAGCCTGATTATCAGCCCTCAATATATGTCAGCATTTCACTGACAGCAAAAGGACCTCCCTCATTCAGCTCTAGGGCTCCTCCCCAAAAGGGAGCAAGTCAACCTAAACTTTTGAAATTACCTCGGGATTCAGATACAAATCTAAGAGACAAAACTTTTTCCCATGGCCTTGGTCTCTGAGGATTATAATTCATTACAAGTGTACAGAAAAAGCTACTGTAACTCAAAGGCAAAGAAAGGAAGTTCAGGATAACGCATATGATGTGGTACTACAAATTTGTAGTAAATACATTGTTTCATAAATGGTTTTAGAAAAATTGGCTTGCTATTTGAAGAAAAATAAAGCTATTTATACTATATCCAAACATAAGCACAAGTATTAAAGCTCTAAATTGAGAGATGAAAAGAGGAAGACCATCTTTTAATCTCAGAGTAGGGAAAGAGCTCTCAAGCAGTTGCAAAAGAATACACTATTAAACAGCAAACAAAAAGATATGATTATATAAAAAATGTGAATAGAAATTATGTATAGACTTCAACTTCCTTAGTTGAGCAAAGCAGCCTGATTTGGTCATTTTTGCTTTTAGCTAAACTGTTTTTACTTGTACCCCTAATCAAGCTTGGATTGCCTGGAAGATAGCTCAACTCCTCTGCATAAAAATTGAAGTTGAATGGAGTCAGAGGTGAAGGAGCTAGTGATTAGATGGAAGGAGGAAATGAGCATGAAAAGAGGGAGAAAGAAAGAGAGAATTTTAAGAAAAAGTACATATTATTCATTTTCAGATTTTCTTTCACTTGTTGCTGATATGTAATGGTCTCCTACCTACCCTTCTCCTGTCCCCTGTTACCCTTAAACCTTCTGTTCTATAATACTACTACTACATACAATCCCTGGTGGCTCAGACAGTAAAGAATCTGGTGGCAATGCAGGAGACCCGGGTTCAATCCCTGAGTCGGGAAGATCCCCTGGAGAAGGAAATGGCAACCTACTCCAGTATTCTTGCCTGGGTAATCCCATGGACAGAAGAGCCTGGTGGGTTATACTCCATGGGGTTGCAAAGAGTTGGACACGACTGAGTGACTAATGCACACACACGGACACACACACACATATACAATGACTATGGTTAAATACAAAAAATCAAGAAGAGAAGACTGTGTTTCACAGTTGGGTTTATGCAAAGTAGAAAAAAGAAAACAGCCACAAGAATCCATTTAAGTAGAATTTAAATATTCAACAAAAACAAAAAATGAGTAAAAAATGACCAAGACTGCATCATAACAAAGATATTTGGAAGAATGCAAAATTCATGACTGTATGTGGAATAGAGTTTCAAACAAACATGAATGCATGTGTGTGTGTTCAGTTGCTAAGTTGTGTCTGATCCTTTGCCATCCCATGGACTGTAGCCCACCAGGTTCCTCTGTCCATTGGATTTCCCAGGTAAGGATGCTGGAGTGGGTTGCCATTTCCTCCTCCAGGGGATCTTCCAGACCCAGGGATTGAACTGTGTCTCCTGGATTGCCAGGCAGATTCTTTGACACTGAGCCACCTGGGAAGCCCCAAGCAAACATAGATGCATCACAAAAGGACAGGGTCATCCTCAGATAACAAACTCATGTGTATGACACAAATTAGGCCAATAGGATCCTTTCTTCCTAGATTTGAATATTCAGAGTGAAGTAACACAAAAGCCAAAAGTGGCTAGTGTTCATTCATCTAAACAATAATCTCTTGTTGAGGCTGCTCCTTATATACTACTCCTCAAATCTCCAAAGTTGCTTCAGTTCTTTTACTTTTGAAGTTTATGTTGCAATCAAAAACCTTAATTAATGTACCTGTAAAACCTGCTTGGTACACCTACCCCAAATTAGTGAGGTGGGAACTACATACTTTTTATTACCAATATTCTATTTAAATTATAACTTCTCTGTTCCCATTATTTTGATGTCTCTGCCATCTAGATGTGTATCTTTTTTATTTTTCCTTATCTGTGACTTAAAAAAAACTTCTAATCATTATTTAATGTTCACAAAAGGTATTGGTACCTACTCACAGTTTTCTTCTATATCCCTATTTCTGCTGTCATGCATGGTGAATTCTATGTATGTGCAGTAAGTAACTACATTTTTTTTTTCATGCTACTTCAACCACTCACTCCCTCATTGTGAATCTTGCCATCACTAACTCTTCCATTTGTGGAATAGCAAATTCAAATAACCTATTTTATAATGACTTCTTTTAATTCTCATTCTCTCTCTTCTCCCAGCTACATCGGCTCTATGATCTCATTGAATATGCCAGTCCCTTAGTACTTCATTTTCTCAGTTTATTAAGCTCTCATTAATTTCCTTTTCCACCCAATACATTCCTCCAAGACTTACCGTTTCATTTTCTTACTATCACCTTTAATTCTCTTGGCCCCTTGTCCTGCTTTTGCACCTGTCCTTCAAAATCTCCAGCCCTGGATTAATTGAAAGCTCTGCCATATTCATTGTTACACCCAAATAGTTGAAAATTGAAAGGAATTTTTATGGATTAGTACCATAATGAGTTGATGAAATTTAATCTCTCCTTTTTCCTTGTTTTTGATCACTGTACTTGTCTTTGAACTATTCCTAACCTTTTCTTTAGCCTCTCACTCTATCACCTTATTTTTAGCCTATAAGCATGCTTGTCCATTCCATTACAAAGAGACCCTCTGCATATCTATCTTTCATTTGTGTGTCTTGTATTTAGTTACTAAGTCGTGTTGGTTTCTTTTGCAACCCCATAATTTTGGTTCTGAGGGCGACTCTGAAGCAAAATGATTGTGTATGTATATTAACCCTAAGAAAGGTTATAAATCACAATATGATTTATAGGTTCAAGTGTATAACTTTTGAAGCCTTGTCTTTTTATACTCTTCCCTCTCAGTCTATGGAAGTCTCCTGAACACACTAGATGTAGATGTAGATGTGTGTGTAATCAGTTGTGTCTGACTCTTTGCGACCCCATGGACTGTAGCCCACCAGGCTCCTCTGTCCATAGGATTCGCCAAGCAAGAACACTGGAGTGGGTTGTCATTTCTTTTTCCAGGGGATCTTCCCAATCCAGGGATCAAACCCTTGTCTCCTGCATTGGCAGGCAGATTCTTTACTGCTGAACTCCCAGAGAAGCCCCATATCTTTTATTTACTTCTAGCCAAAATCTTCTCTCTCTTCTACACTGCCATTAACTCATCTTATGCTCTATCTTCTCCAAATAAAAAAAGATAGTCACATATTCCCCCTCAAAAAGCCTAAAATTTTGATGTAACATCCTTCAATTATAGGAGATCATACTTATTTTATTCTATTCACTTATTGGCTTACTTTCAGAAACCATTTCAACAATGCTGCTTCTGGGGCTTAATTTGCTTAGTGTATATGGTACTGAAAGGACAGTAGTTCTCAATCAAGAATACCAAGTCAGAGCTTTCGATGGTGATTCCCAAGTATGAGTGTTTTTAAAATATAATTCAGGCAATACTGATATGCACCACTGGATAAGAAAGAGCAAGTATTTAGATACTTGAAACATCAGTAGTAAAGAATTTCAAAAGTTACTAACCATTTTTTATAAGAAAATAGAAAAAAATTAAATAATTTGCTTATTTTGATATATCACACAAGGGCTAGAGTAAAAATTTCAATTGTGGTTGCCCTGTAGTTTTCTTAACACCACTGGTAGTATGAGGAAGAGGGACAGTGCCTTACTGATACCAAACTGAGGTCTGGTTGCTTGCTGTTGAAAATCAATGCCAGAGAGGCAGCTGTTGGTAGAAAGAAAGTTGCTTTTAATCAGAACAGGAGCAATCTGGGGAGAAAATGGACCCGTCTCCCCCCCACCCCTCGGGTAAACAAACTCTGAAGACTCTGCTTCACAATGAAAACTTTTAAGAGGGAAAAAAGGAAGTAATCTCAGTTAATCATTGAGATAGGCGATCTGGGTGGTCACCATCCTCCACTGCATGCAGATTCATTGAGTTCTTGACATCTTATGATCTTTCTTCAGATGCTATCTTGTTCACAAAGTTTGTTTGCACAGGTTGGTCTCAAGATTACTGAAGGGGAAGCTAGGGAAGAGATCTGGTCATCTTTTAATTACTTATTCTTTACTTCTTTGATCTATGGAAAGAACAAATAGGTTTGCAAGGTACTGTGTGATCAAAAGACTTGAAAGTTGTTCTGGGGCCACAGATGAGTAGAGCATGGAGTTTAAGGTTAAGGTTTAAAGTTAGTTACAATAAAGCTTGATAAAGTGACAAGAGAAACAGAAACAGGTTTTCCTGCTGAGGACAGTTTCCTGCAAGGAGCTGCTTACATTATATCTTGGTATCAACCATTTGCTTGGAGATAAGGGTAGGTGGCATGATCTTTGGATTCAGACAAGCCTTAAACACATCCAACTCTAGTTATTTACCTACTTAACCATTTAGAATGTCAGTATTCTTGTTTGTAAAATGATATAGTATGAATACCTACCTCACTGAGCTATTGTAAAAATTAAATTAGATAATGTATGCAAAGTATTTAGCAAAATCCTTGGCACATTTTAATTGCTCAAAGAAAGTAACTGCTTATGGTCTTGCTGATAGTACACATACTAGGTATCTGAAGTCCTGATGTTTCCCATGTTTGCACTTAGAAAAATAATTACTATCTGTGTTGGTACTTTATAGTTTACTAAGTGTTTTAACTTATGCTATTACAATCAACCCCTGCAAAACTCCTTCAGTCAGGCATGGTATACATATTTTACAAGTTAGAAAATTTAGCCACAAATGGGCAACTCAGTTTACATAGGAAACCTGAATATGGGAGAATAGAGTGTGTTCAACTTCCCAGGTGTTGCTAGTGGTAAAGAATCCACCTGCCAGTGCAGGAGACACAAGAGTTGTGGGTTTGATCCCTGGGTTGGAAGGATCCCCTGGAGTAGGAAACAGCAACCCACTCCAGTATTCTTGCCTGGGAAATCCCATGGACAGTGGGCTACAGTCCATGGGGTTGCAAAGAGTCAGACACAACTGATAACACACACACATCTACATCTATATCTAGTATGTTCAGGAGACTTCCATAGTCTGCGAGGGAAGAGTACAAAAAGATGAGGCTTGAAAAATAATGTACTTGAACCTATAAAGCATATTGTGATTTATAACCTTGCTTAGGGTTAATATACATACACAGTCATTTTGCTTCAGGGTTACCTCCAGAACCAAAACCAGACTGGACAAAATAACATAAATGGTTATTAAACTAATCTAAATCTCTAGGTTTACTTCAGAGATGTATAAATATTTATTAGACTTTCCCAAAACATCATCTGGTTAATGACATAATGATAGCATGTCTATTAATAGAATCAATTTCATAATATATGGAGGAGATTGATAAATGAACATCTCACCTACATCTTTCTATTTACTTAGACTATTGATTTTAGACTCTACCTGATCCTGTGTCTTTCAAAAAACCACACTTTTAGTTCATTCAATCAGCATGGGTTTTGTTGATTTCCTTCTTCTTTTTAACCAACAGGTGTTTATTTCTCTCTACCCTGCTGAGGTACGATCACTATGGAAGAGCTGCTGGACACTGTGCTCCTACAGGCTTCATATTTTCTTCCTCTGTCTTGGATTTCATCCAAAGCCAATTTTGTTTAATCTGCCTGCTGCTGCTCTACAAGTGACATCTGTTCAAATTTATACTCTTTATCATGGCTGACATGTTGTTTGTGTGTCTGTTTACCTCAAGCCTAGTTCCAACTGCCTCTTGCCGATAATTTCTCATTTCTTCCTTCAGTCTATCATGGGTTGGTAGGCATTGTGTTTATTTATGCAACCTGATTCATATCACTTATTTTCTGGCCCTTGTACTATGTGCAATTATGTCTTGAAGGGAGTTGGAACTTACATGACAGGAAAAATATAGATTAGTGAATTGAGTAGGAATGAAAATAATTTTCCTGCTTGCTCACCTTCAGGTACCACAAAAATATGCTCCAGTAATTAGGCAACTTGACCTCCATGAAACCCAGCAAACATTTATCAAGGAATTTACCATGTACTGTCTTTGCAATGTATATGAAGAGAAATATATGGCAAAGAATGCTCAATTCCAGTTCTCTTTTTTTGAAGAGGTCCTGGCACAGGTTGAGAATGAGCAGAATAAAAATGTATCCCCATGGTAAATAAGAAATTGTGATTTTGCCACCAAATTTACTACAACTGGATCTAAGCCAATTAATTTAAGAGAATCCTTTAAAACTGAATCAAAAAATAAAGGTGAGAAAAGAGCAGACATCAGCATTCCCTGCATATCACAGTAGTGAATAGAGACTAAAATAATAAAAGAAGCAGTAGTAGGAAGGTGAATAATTGAAATTCTCCAAGGTGAATTAATTTTGAATACTGATTTTAAGAATATCAAAGAATACATTATGGATTAGTGTCAGGAGCCGCGTTAGGCATTACTGACAAAATGGAGGCATGGCCCCAACCCTCTCTCCTCATCATGCAGGCATGGTCCCGGGATGAAGGAGTTAAGTTTTGTGATTCTGACTTGCTCTTTCCTTTCTTCGGTTGAGTTGGCTGGAAAGAATGTTAAGGTGCTTATTCTTGAGAGAAGCATGAGAAAGCACAAAGCCTTCTGCAGTTGTGCCCAGAAAATAATCTATAAAGCAACCATTGACATTTGTTCAAGGATTTTTACAAAGAATGTCCCAGGATGAGCATGTAGGCCGCAGCTTGAGGCCATAGGAAGGATTATTATCTGAGACCTGTTTGTGAGGGAAATGTTTATGGCAAAGGAAGTTTGCTGAGCTTAGGGTTTAGAAATAATTAAGAATAGCTGGAAGCCTTTTTAGGAGATAGTGAGCTTAAGATACTAGGGGCAAGCAAGATTTATAAAGATAAGAAATAAACTGAGGAATGTTGTATGCAGCCCAGACATAAGCATGAGTTACAGTGTAATCACAAGTAAACAGGATTCTGAGAGAATCGCTGAAGCAGGAACTCTGTTTGAAGGGCAACAATGAGACAGTAATCTGGGTGAAGGGGAACTGAAAATGTCAAACCTCTGACCTAATGCCTTTGAAAAAGTATAAAAGAGAACCTGAAGCTTGAAATAAACATGTAGTCCCGTACCTCAAATCAGAGGCTACATCATTCTCCACCGACACTGCTCATCCCTTCAGGCTGATTCCTTAGCTGCAAATGTAAAAACAGATAATTAGAGCAGAAACTCATGAGAAAAAGTTCAATAGGAATAATGAGTAAATGCATATAATAGTAGAGGCACATCTGAATGACAGAGAATAGAGGAGTCAGTGATGAAGAACAGTGTGGATAAAAAGCCAGATGGTAAAAAACAAACTAAACACTGACATTATTTCTCCTAAAAAAAATCTGGATGATTATTGAGTATCTCTTACATTGAATTTTTAATATGTCTAGAAAATATTCTGAGATTTCAATGACTTTCATGACATATCCCAGGCAAGAGAATCAGCCAAAGAAAGATGTGTGAGCAATATTTATTTATAGTAAAACAGTTAAGAGATGGGAATACCTGCCTCCTGAAAAATCTCTTTGCAGGTCAAGAAGCAATAGTTAGAATTGGACATGGAAAAACAGACTGGTTCCGAATTGGGAAATGAGTATATCAAGACTGTATATTGTCACCCTGCTTATTTAACTTATATGCAGAGTACATAAAGCCAAATGCCGGGCTGCATGAAGCACAAGCTGGAATCAAGATTGCCAGGAGAAATATCAATTAACCTCAGATATGCAGATGACACCACCCTTAAGGCAGAAAGCAAAGAGGAACTTAAGAGCCTCTTGATGAAAGTGAAAGAGGAGAGTGAAAAAGATGGCTTAAAACTCAACATTCAGAAAACCAAAATCATGGCATCTGGTCCCATCACTTCATGGCAAATAGAAGGGGAAACAATGGAGACAGTGACAGACTTTATTTTCTTGGGCTCCAAAATCACTGCAGATGGTGATTGCAGTCATGAAATTAAAAGAAGCTTGCTCCTTGAAAGAAAAGCTATGACAAACTTAGACAGCCTAGTAAAAAGCAGAGACTTTACTTTGCCAACAAAGGTCCATCTAGTCAAAGCTATGGTTTTTCCAGTAGTCATGTATGGATATGAGAGTTGGACTGTAAAGAAAGCTGAGCACTGAAGAATTGATGCTTTTGAACTGTGGAGTTGGAGAAGACTGTTGAGAGTCCCTTGGACTGGAAGGAGATCAAACCAGTTCATCCTGAAGGAAACCAGTCCTGAATATTCATTGGAAGGACTGATGCTGAAGCTGAAACTCCAATACTATGGCCACTTGATGCAAAGAACTGACTCACTGGAAAAGACCCTGATGCTGGGAAAGATTGAAAGCAGGAGGAGAAGGGGACGACAGAGGATGAGATGGTTGGATGGCATCACCGACTCAATGGACATGAGTTTGAGCAAGCTCTGGGAGTTGAAGGACAGGGAAGCCTGGCATGCTTCAGTACATGGGGTCACAAAGAGTCAGACACGACTGAACAACTCAACTGAATTGAACTGAACTGAAAATAGTTCCAGTTGTCTACACACTTGCATTCTGTATCAATTCTCTACCAAGGTTTCAGATATTGGTATCTATTTCATTGGTTGTTTATTTAGCATGTAAGAAGGGATGCCTTTCTGAACTATGATATTATTGTAAATGTCTTAGAACCATTTAGGGGAATGCAAGATTAAGAGGAGAAAACGGAAAGTGCCTTTCTGTTCCCAAAGCTAGATTATTTCCTTTTCTTCAATGCTTCTTCCTCGATATATAATATACCTAATTTATTTTTCCATTTTAGCTTGTCTGGGCTAGGTACTGATAATATTACAGGAATTTCAGCAGTGGCAGTGAACAATCATGACACTTAGAATAATTTCTTCACTGGTGCCAGGAACACCTTTGCTGCATCTTTTTCAAGTACCATATTAATGAAATTTTCCTTTATTGAAGAACCTAGGCAGATAAGGCATTTCAAAACCTGGTCCTCTCTAATTATTTGAGAGTATGAAGATAAGTGGCACAGAGGTATAAATTATATCACCTTGAAGACAGGTAAGTTAATGGAATAAGAAACCAGATTTTAGCAGTGTAATGTTTAACTTAAGTACAGGTAAAAGGAAATTAATGCCTAAGGTGGGCACTAGTTTTGAAACAGAAACATAATAATGGATTTGACTGATTTCCATAACTTCTCAGCAAATGTCTTTATGTCTTGAAACCATGAATTCCATAACACCTTCTGCAGTTAAGTCAGCCAGTACCTGGGAGTGGAGATGGGAAAGTTATGATACTTGAAATCATTGGTGACATTTTAAATGCTATTTTGACCTAGAAAATGGCTTCATTATTAGGGAATTCAGCAAGTAAAAGCCTTGCTAAAAATCTTATAGATGATTACTCAGTGTATAGAAAATTGTACTGTCCACCTCCTATGTGTAAGAGCCTTAGGGCATATACTCAAATTTTTGCATAGTCAAAGACTTTCCTAATTTTTAAATTTTTACTTATTAAAAATATATTGTTAAAAGAAGTGTACCATCTAGGACAATGATCTCTCTAGTGTTCTATCTCTGGGTAATGGACTCCAGGTGGGACTTGTGTTTTTTGTTTTCTTTTGGTGGGGGGGTTGTTTATTTCTTTTTTTCTTTTAAAAAGCATAGTTACTACACACATGTCAACCTCAAAAACGTCCTGTTCTTCTCTTTAATAAAACTATTATAGACTTTCATTCAAATATTTAAAACATGCTTGAAGCTACTTTTTTTTACATCTAGTTAAGCAACGATTTAATAGAAAACCAGTCCTAATAGTAAGCAAATAAAGTGTTATAGTACCAGTAACTTTCTGAATCACACTGATGAGGGTTTTAATAAATTGAGAAATTGTTGTGACAATATATTTCACATCAAATTTTTGATGTAGGTATCACTTTAAACATTAATATTAGTCTGAGTTGTTTGATTATATTAATTACTCACAAACTCTACCTCACAAATAAATGTGAATATTAGATTAATTTAGATTTATCTCAGTTCTAGAGCACTTTATTTTCCCATGGTATTAGATTAGGTTTTGGTTCCCCTGAGCCGATGTGGTGATGAGTGGTCTATGTATATGTGGCTTCAGTTATTTCTTGTGAAGATAAGATTTGCATAGGGTACTTATAACTTGATTTCTTTGGTACAGACTATCATGCAGCTTAAACTACCTTTTGATGTAAAAATGCAATCTCTTTAATTTCCTTCAAGAGCAATAATTGTAGATATACTTATGTCATTTTGCTTGTTGAAACATTACTTCTTTCCTCACTTGAAATAATGAGGTACTTTTTGCACACTGCCAACCATAAAATTCAAAGGCAAAATAACGCCATTACTCTCAAAAGACTGGCAAAAGAGATTGAACAAACTGGAAGTGTTATCTTTTTGAAGATTTTCCTGCTACTGTAGGATAATGTATGCTCCTGGAGTCACTGTATATTATAAATTCAAACCTTTTCCAAACATATCAAGAGTATAGCAAATATGGCTTGTTAAAGTATAATAGTGTGTATAATATATATATATATTCCATGTAAATTACAACATTTAAAAATAAAGTATGTGGACCATGGAACATTTACCTGAAATAAAAATATTTGAATTTATTAGCACTTATTTTTTATAGGGACTTCCCTGGTGGCTCAGACGGTAAAGTGTCTGTCTACAATGCGGGAGACCCGGGTTTGATCCCTGGGTCAGGAAGATCCCCTGGAGAAGGAAATGGCAATTCACTCCATTACTATTGCCTGGAAAATTCCATTGACAGAGGAGCCTGGTAGGCTACAGTCCATGGGATCGCAAAGAGTCAGACATGACTGAGCGACTTTACCAAAACTTAATACTTTCCTTGGAATTTTTTGGAAAGTGCAAAATCCTTGTCAATGAAAAATAAGTCTAATTATACTCCTGATATTATTTTAAAATGTTTAATGTATATTCCTCTTTTAATATGTTAATGTTAAGAGAATTGGGAATTTAATGTTACTTGTTGATAACTACATTTGAATTTAGAAATTATTAATTTCTCATTTTATTTTCCCCAACATTGCTCTTTGCTACCATTCTGCATGTAAGGAAGAGGTCACATTTTACTCTATGGCTTTGTAAAAGCTACTACACTACAGTTCAGTAGCTCAGTCATGTCTGACTCTTTGCGACACCATGGACTGCAGCACTCCAGGCCTCTCTGTCCATACTACACTACACTTGAGCATTATCTCAGATTTAAAGGGGATTTGAGAATGCTGTCCAAATGAGAAATGTTCTAATAAGCTTATTTCTTAAAATATTGAATCTATCTTCTAGAGCGTTGAAAAAACATTGATCAGAAGCATAGTTAGAAACTATGAACTCTCAATAGTTAAAAAACAACAGTGCTGCCCCAGGGTGCGGGAAGGGGCTTCCCAGGTGGTGCTAATCATAAAGAACCCGCCTGCCAATGCAGGAGATGGAAGCGATTGGGGTTCAAACCCTGAGTTGTGAAGATCCCTTGGGGGAGGGCATAGCAACCCATTCTAATATTCTTGCCTGGAGAATTCCATGGACAGAGAATCCTGGCAGGCTACAGTCCATGGGGTCACAAAGAGTCAGACACAACTAGAGTGACTTGCACAAATGTGTGTGGGAAATACAAGTACACTTATGCTTCCCATTGGTTCAAGACAGCTGTTAGGGGTGGACTGTGAAACTTTTGGTTTTGTGGCCCCTTACATGACACAGACATGTCACATTGTGTATGATTTATAATAAAGCATAGAAATGCCATCCACAAAATTAATTGTGTTAACACAGCACATGTTTTTATTTAACTTAGACATCTGTGGCTACAATTTTTAAAAAGCTTAACAGAATGTCAAAAATGTTGTGATATGTATATGTATGACATATTTTTGTAACGTAAATCTTATTTTACATACATTAAGGGCCATTATCATTTAATAATCATGTATATTTTCCCCTCTTCTTTTGTAAGATGTTTTCTAGTTTGAACATTTGTGGTGGTAATGGCAATAATGTGCTATGCTGTGCTGTCTCATCAGTCATGTCCGACTCTGCGATAACATGGACGATAGCCCTCCAGGCTCCTCTGTCCTTGGGATTCTCCAAGCTAGAATATGGAGTGGGTTGCCATGCCCTCCTCCAGGGGATCTTGGTGACTCAGGAACTGAACCTGTGTCTCCTGTGTCTTATGCATCCCTGGCTGGTTCTTTACGGTTGAGCCACCAGGGAAGCCCCAGTGGCAATAAAACATAAAACTTTAACATATTTATTGCAGATTGGTTTCAGATCTTTTTGTTTTCTGGAAAAAAATAAAAAAAGAAAGAAAGAAAAAGAGACAGACAGAGGTATGGAGATCTGAGGAGCACAGCAGAGGAAAACGGGGAGAAAAGGGGGAAAAGTCGGACATCAGTAAAGAAAAGATATCTTTTAGTACAATTTAGCAAGAGATAGTCCTGAATAGATTGGTATAGAAAGTTACTTAACCTTTCTGAGTCTCAGATTTATTTTATTTTAAAATATATTTAAGAAAATCTTTAGAATTGTTTCAGCTTTACAAAATTATTATGAAGTAGTTCATAGAATGTCATATATTCCACACCAAATTTCTTTTATTAGTAGCACTAAACTTACACTGGGCTTTCCTGGTGGTTCAGATGGTAAAGAATCTGTCTGTAATGCGGGAGACCTAGGCTCAGTGCCTGGGTTGGGAAGATCCCCTGAAGAAGGGAATGGCTACCCATTCCAGTATTCTTGCCTAGGAAATCCCATGGACAGAGCAGCCTGGCAGGCTATAGTCCATGAGACGGACATGACTTAGCAACTAAACAACAACAAACTATGTATATACTCACCCATATACATGGTTACTTAACATAGTTTGACTTACAACTTTTCAACTTATGATTTCTTAACTTTATAATGGCATGAAAGAATACTGAAGTGGATTGCCATGCCCTCCTCCAAGGGATCTCCCAACTCAGGGATTGAACTCATGTCTTTCCTATCTCCTGCATTGGCAGGTGGGTTCTTTACCACTAGCACCACCTGGGAAGCCCCAAAAGATATATGCATTCAGTGGAAACCATACTTTGAATTTAGATCTTTTCCCAGGCTAACGGTATGTGGTACAAAACTCTCTCCTGATGCTAGGCCAGCTGCAGCTCCCAGTCAGTCATGTGATCATGAGTAAATAATCGATACACTTACAACACTTCTCTACCCACACATTCTCTTTTTCACTTTCAATGCAGTATTCGATCAATTAAATGAGATATTCAACATTTATAAAATAAAATTTAGTTAGGTGATTTTTTACCAACTGTATGCTCAGTGTTCTGAGCAACTTTAAGACAAGGTTAAGCTAAGCTATAATGTTTGGGAGGTTAGGTGTCTTGCATGCATTTTTGACTTATGATATTTTCAGTTAATAGTGAATTTTTCAGGACATAATCCCATCATAAGTCAAGGAAGATCTATATACATAAATTTTTCTATATGTAATCGTTTGTATCTCTAGTAAGTTGACTGGTAAGTTCATACTAATGTCCAGTAAGTTGACTAGTAAATTCATACTAATGGCTAATAAGTTCATACTAATGTCTCCCAGTCAAAATCTCTACCACATGGATCATGCTAGCCTCCCTCTCCTTGCTTCTCTGTAAATTCACACTCCAATAATGAGAAACATGGCTCTTTCCACTCATTTACTTAATTGCTCAATTCCAGTATATAGGTACAGTGATTTTAGAATTGCTCACTTGTACCAAGTGGGGAAAAATTTTATCAACTAGAATACATTGCCTATCTACAGCTACAGCTTATTTTGCACTTATTCTTATAGACTCTATTCATTTCAACAGTTGCTTAAGTTAGGATCTTATTCTCCCACACCTTTCAGGGATATTGTTTCATACATTTATCATAATGTTAGATTTATTTGTCACAGTCTGCACTCCATTCTGGGATATGCTCCAACTTCCATGGATATTTTTAAAAATGAAAGTGAAAGTCACTCAGTTGTGTCTTACTCTTTGCAACCCTATGGACTATACAGTCCATGGAATTCTCCAGACCAGAATAGTGGAGTGGGTAGCTTTTCTGTTCTCTAGGGGATCTTCCAAACCCAGGGGTCGAACACAGGTCTCCCACATTGCAGGCAGATTCTTTACGATGTGTTCAGTTTAACTCAGTCTGTAAAAAGCTCAATGAGTTTTCATAAATGAATAGTGAATGCAAGGTATCCACAATATCCACAATTACAGCATCAGAAAGAATAATTTTATCACATTAAATAAAAAACCTTATGCTTTACCTATTCAATAACATCTCCCCAACTGCCCCCCAAAAAACTTTGGAAATCATTTATATTTTTAGCATCTCTATAGTTTTGCCTTTCCAGAGTGTCATATCATTGAAATCATGTAGTATGTAGCTTCCTGAGAATTGCTTTTTTACTTAGTAATATGCATTTGATTTTTCCAAAGCTTATTTCTTTTTATCACTGTAAGATATTCCAATGTATGGATGAATACAGTGTGTTTATCCATTCACCTATTAAAGGACATCTGGGTTGTTAACAGTTTTTGTCAATAGCGAATAAAGCTGGTATAAATATTTGCATGAAAGTTTTTTTTTTTTTTTTTTGGTGGACATAAGTTTTTTAATCAGTTGGGTAAATACCCAAAAGTGTTATTGTTGGAATGTATAGTAAGACGATGTTTAGTGATCCAAAAATTGCCAAATGGTCTTCCAAAGTAGCTGTACCATTTTGCATTGCCATCAGTAATGAATTATACTTCTTGTTCCATGCACTTGCCGGCAACTTGCATTATTAGTGGGTTGAATATTAGCTGTTTTAATAGATGTGTTGAGTGAGTGTGTATGTTAGTCAGTCAGTTATGTCCGATTCTTTGAAATCCCATGGACTGTATGTAACACATCAGGCTCCTTTGTCCATGGATTTTTCCAAACGAGCATACTGGAGTGGGTTGCCATTCCCTTCTCCAGGGGATCTTCCCAACCCTGGGATTGAACTTGAGTCTTTCTTAACTATCTTAGCCACAAGGCTTGTTTTAATTTTCAATTTCCTAATAACAAATGATACTGAGCATATTTCATAATGCTTATTTGTCATCTGTATATCTTCTTTGGTAATGTATCTGTTTAGATCTATTGTCCATTCTTTAAGTAGAGTGTTTTCTTATTGTTGAGTTCTAAGGGTTGTGTGTATATTTTGGATACAAGTCCTTTAATAGACATGAGTTTTAAAATATTTTCTCCCAGTCTATACCTTATCTTTTCATTTTTAAGCCACTATTTTCTACATAGTGGAAGTTATTTAATGTTAATAAAACTCAATATCATTTTTATCATGTATAGTCCTTTTGCATTTTGTGTAAAAACTCATCACTAAACCCAAGGTCATATAGATTTTCCTTTATGCTTCAGTTAAGAAGTTTTATAGTTTTGTATTTTATGTCTAAGATCCATTTTGGCTGAATATTTGTGCAAGCTATAAAGTCTATTTATAGGTTCTTATTTTTGTATATGGACCTCCAATTGTTCTAGCACCATTTGTTGAAAAGATTAATTTCTTCATTGAGCTTTCTTTGCTACTTTATCAAAGATCTGTTGGCTATATCTTTTTAGATCTATTTTGGTGATATCTATTCTTTTTCATTGATCTATATCTCTACCCCTTGGCCAATACTACAGTGTCTGGAAAACTGTAGCTTTATAGGCAGGCTTGAAATCGAGTAGTAAATCTTCCCATTTTGTTTTTCTTCAGTATTCTGGATCTTTTGCTTTTTCACATAAGCATAAGAATCAGTTTGTCAACATCTACAAAACAGTTTGGTGTTCTGGTATCTTGGTTGAGATATTGTTAAATATATAGATCAATTTTGGAAAAATTGACACAGTATTGAGTATTTTGATCCATAAATGTGAACCAGACAGATGCTGTTGTGAGAATTAATTGAAAAATATGTACAATATGCATTAAGCAGTGCCTGGCACAGTGAAAGAACCTGATGATGATAATGATTATACCACAATCATTACTATTTGTGGTAACACTGGATGTAATAAGGATGGCCAGAACTCATTTTGTCATATTAAGAGATAGCTTATTAATTTGCAGCTTACAATTTTTAGTGACAAGAAACAATTTTAGATGTTTTCTTATTATGTGTATGATATGTGATTACATTGAATATCATACTATATTTGGTCAAGTTTACTCTTCTTTTTAATTTTCATTTTTGATTCCTTAGTCATTCTTTCTTTCCTTTCTTCACCTTTTATCTATCAAATATTTATTGGCATTCTAGTATGGGTCAGCATTATGCCAGAACCTATGCAAAATCCCAAGACTCCAGTGTGAATAAAGTATAATTTCCATCTCCAGTTAGGAGGGTTAGTAAAGAAGACAAAAAAATAACCATCTCAATGTAACTAATAATAATACAGTAAATGCTACTAAAATCACTTGTAAAGTTCTATAAAGATACAAAGATTTTTTAATATTTATTGATTTCTTTGACTGAGCCTGGTCTTACTTGCAGCATGTGGGATCTTATTTCCCCTACAAAGGATTGAACCAAGGTCCTGGAATACAGATTCCCTGTATTGGGACTGCAGAGTCTTAGCCACTGGACCACCAGGGAAGTTCCTAGGTAAGGTTTAAATGCACAGGTTAATCAAGAAAAACCTCAGAGTATATGACTTTTTAACCAAGTCTTGGACAATAAAGAGAATTTTTCCAGGCAAATGGGAACAGCAAGGGAGTATGAAAGACCACTTGTGTTTGTGTGTGTGTGTGTGTGTGTGTGTGTACCATAAAGAGAAGTTTAATATGGTTGAATCATATGGTTTGTACATTGAGATATAAAGATATTCAGGGCACTAGATGGTCATTTTCTGTAAATGTGTGTAAGGACTTGATCACATACAAATACAAAAACAGTATTTTGTATTTTATGCTAAGGAATTTATACTTTATCCAGTAGACTATAGACAACCCTTTAAAAAATTTATGCCAGATTTGTCTTTCAGGCTCTGATTTGTTTACCCTGGCTGTAGAACAAGATTATCCAATCCATATTTTTGAAAGAGGACTCTGAAGATTGCAGTAATAACTGGAAAATGAAGATGAGGAGCCAAGAATACTAGTTAGAAGAATTTGTAATAATCCAGGTAGAATGTAAGGACGGCCAACACACCTGCACAGTGGAAAGGAGACAAATAGAGTAGTTATTTTTGACAGAACTTGACAACTGACTAGAGGCAGGGAAAAGGAATTGAGTCAAAACTGATTCTAGTTTTCTAGTTTGGGTAAATGGGCAGAGTATGAGTTAGAGAGGAATGAAAGAGATTACTAGAAGACTGAACTTGAGAGAAAGCAAAACGGCTTAACTGAGTAATGAAAACCTCAATGCATGGTGAGAACTTATGATCTCAGATCCACGGAACTTCAAATACTTTTAGTTACAGAAATCTCAGAAAAGATTTTAACAAAATCTAATAGTTATAAATCTTGAGAATTATAAATGCAACAAAACACACATAAATTAATGAAAGTCTATGCCCGCTATCAGAATGTCAAGGAACCTAGGAAGATAGTCACTCCATTAGATCCCTGAGCCCATTTCTATTTTAACTTTTATAATAGAGAAAAATCATACCACAACATTCCCTTTTGGTTTTGAGAAAGACTTTGAGGGTACTTTCTGAAAATGTATTGCTGAGTCTAATTGCCACTTGTGCTTTAATATGTGTTTTTTTTTCCTTTCCTTAATGCAATTTACAGAACAAATGTCTTCACCCCCGCCACCCCAGGTAAAGCAAATCATTACATGGCAAGTGGCATTTCAATTATGTAGCATAATAAAAAACAGTATCAACTATCTAGAGAGGAAATTGAGCCTCAGAACTATTATGTCGTCACATACTTCTAGTTTAGTGCCTTTTTACTGACCACTCGAAGAATGTAAACTATCTTTGGAAAAGTCCTCTTATTGTCTTTATGTATTCTACTGTTTTCATTTCTGTGTTGAGTTTAGCCTTTTGAGATTAAAGGTAGTCTCTTTCATCTTTTTGTCATATCTTCCTAAGTAGAGAAGAAATTGGAACAGACAGCTTTAATAACTTTACATACAGTAAGGAAACTAGGCACAGGCAGAATATAAAAAAAGTAATCTAAATTTCAGCACTTTAAGTGCCAAGAGCTTGAAAATGACTAAGGTGTTATAGCTTAATAACATCTTTTTGGAATCACATTTTGCACTCAAAAAAAGAAAAAAAGAGGAGGAAATGCAACTTGTGATTTGTGGTACAGCATATTGCCCTTCTGAGGATAATCTGCTGCTTGTTCATAATTACATGCAGCTTGCTCAGAAGCAACTCCAGGTTTAAATTAGCATTTGCAGATTATTGTGATTCTAATTTACAGTAAGTGAGGTTGGTAATTAAAACCAGTTGTATCTGGTACTAAAGTGTTGTGGAAACCTACTTGGGATGTTCAAACCTAAATATTAAGAAAGGTTTTTTTAAAAGATAGGAAATTATTTTTTACTTCACTATAAAAGAAATTGTTATAAGCAATTTGAGAACAAGTGTAATGTTTTGAATTTTGTATTTGTTTTTCTTGTTTCCCTGATAGGTGTCATTTGAAGACAGATAATAGAATCCAGATTAATATGTTTTGAGCCAAATGTTCATTAAACATATTTCAAAACACACTTGATATGAAACTTGAAAAGAAATTACAGCAGTCTCAGTTCCTCCACTCTGATCCCATCAGAGTTTAACTTTGTCCTTCCAGTGTTATCATGACCTTAGACTCCAGTGGAGACGGGGGGAAGAAGTAAGGAAAAATAAGTTTGAACTATTAGAATCTTTATGAAAAATGGGATTCAAGCTGTCCCAAACTGCATAACCACTGCATTAAAATGACTCCTACCTTATTTGGTGAATAAATCCATGCTTTTGATAAGAAGTCTAATTGGATGGTGTTTATATATTTAGGGCTACAGTGAGATGCCATCAAAAACATGGAGATAAGGTAAATAGAGTTTGCTTGGAAAAGCAAAGTGCAAAATCAGCACCTACTGGATAAGAACAGAGATAAGCGAAGTCACCTAAGGGAGAAAGAAACTGGCTGTCAGGGCTTTAAGACCAGATTTTGTAATGTTCTAAAAATAAATGAAAAAATTAGGGCTTTGTTTTTTCCCCTACTTATATATTTTCATTGGGCATTGACAATACCTGATCTCTTCTAATCAGAAGGAACATTCAGTACAACCTTTCCTCAAATAAAACAGAAATAAACAGGTACGTATTTTGCATCAATAGAAATACTGCACTGAAAAGCAATCCCTTTTTGAGCCACACATGGACTACAGAATGGTAAAGAGACTTAAATTTGATGGGCTTGTTGTCTTTGGGTCAGAATTAAGTTTTCAGAGTGAGGAATACAAAACACCAGGTAATAATATCAATTATTAATATACATATTAACTTATTTTATCCCCATATTGATCCTATGAAATAAGTAGTTACCAGGTCCATTTCACAAAGTGAAGAAGAAAGAGACTAAGTAACTTGCTCATTTTAACCCAGCCATTCAGTGATAGAAGCAGAATTGGAACTGAGATACCCTAGCTATAGAGACTGTATTCCTAATTGTCATGTTACTTTATCTCCTGGCCTACTAACTTGTACACAGTACAACATGAATGTTGATAAATGAATCTAATATGATGGTTTGCTTATATGAGATACATTGTAGCTTTCAAGGCAATTTCCTATCACATTGTTTATGGTTTCATTTGTTTGCGGAAATCTGTTGATATGCAGGGGAGGTGTCTTCACTTTGCATTTAATAGATGAGAAAGCTGAGAGCTTGGCTGTTGGATTACAAAAAAAAAAAAAGTTTAGTACTGTCTTGGAGAACTGAAGGTAAGATGCGGGGAAAGATATTTAAACAAATAAGAACAGAAATTTTGATAAGAGTTCTGATGATGGGTGTAATGATCTAAATAGTAATATCAATTGTTACTATTTCTAATAACAGGGGATATGTTTGCTTTGTTTCATGCTTTTCTTATTGCTCATCCTTGAGGTAATTTGAAAGAAAAATTTGTTGGTTTCCTAATATTGAACCAGTTATTGGGAGGATGGAGAAACTGTCAACTGAGAAATGAACATCAGGAGTAAAATTTAAAACAGGGATTAAATTCCTTAGCTTAGGTTGAAGTGGGTTTAATTTGAGGTTCTCTGGAATATCCAGATGGAAGGTTTGGCAGGCAGTTTGAAATACAGATCTAGTGTATATTATGATTCATTATTTTAATAGTTCTGGGAGTGAGTCAACTCATTAAGAAATAAAAAGAGGGAAGAATCTTGAAGATTAAGATGTTTTTAGGGAGAAGGAGTGTGGACAAATCTATGACTGAGACAGGAATCAAAGAAGGGCAAAGAAAATATATGGCATGGTCATGAAAACCAAGTAATAAAAATAGTCCAAGGGGAGAGAAGTTAATGGTGCCAAGAGATTAGGAGGATATACACAAGGGTGAATCCATTAAATATCATCATCTCCCTCATTTCATTGAGAACGAATATGGCAGGAGTTGTATTTGAAGAGCGTGAAGTGTTCCTAGGTATGGTCTGGAAGTAACAGTGGAAATAAGGAGGACCACTTCTTCATGTTCGTCCTAGGAAAAGCAGCAGCCTTCTTTAGAATATGTAGCCCAAAAGTGGCATTGTTAGTAGAGCCAGATTTTAATTAAGTCAAAGGAGTGTTAAAAGTTTGAAGGAACACACTAAATATTTAATAAAGTTGTCAGCATCAAAATGGGGGACTTTGAGGAGAACAGAATAAATGTAATAAAGAAAAGAACCAGAAGGGGAAGTGAAACTAAAAAGTAGTATTGAGATGAATTAAAATGGCTACTAGCTACCTTAGGTTACACCATTCAATAACTAGATTTTTAGGTGTTTCAATAATTTAATTTGATGCATATGATTCAAGATAGTCCCATATCGCACTGAATTTCCTCTCTATGTAATATGCTAAGCATTAAGTTGAAATATGCTTAGAACCATGGGAAATTACCTTTCTGAATTAGTCCCTCATGGGCCCAGAAGATTTATAGTAATTCTGAAGTTGTCATTTGTGAAATTAAGAAGTCATGAGAATGTGACTTTAATTTTTAAAAATTCTTTAAGTTGAGATCAAACTAAAATAAATTATAAAGGAGAAAACATAGAATTAAATGTATGGTTGTTGTTGTTGTTTAGTCTCTAAATTGTGTCCCACTCTTTTGCAGCCCCATGAACTGTAGTCCGCCAGGCTCCCATGTCCATGGGATTTCTCAGGCAAGAATACTGGAGTGGGTTGCCATTTCCTCCTCCAGAGGATCTTCCTGACCCAGGAATCAAACTTGCGTCTCCTGCATTGCAAGCAGATTCTTTATCGCTGAGCCACCAGGGAAGCCTAAATGTTTGGTTGCTGCCTTTCAAAATTTGCTTGAATATTTCCTTCACAGATGCTAAAATTTTGGACTTTAGAGATATGGATTTGCTTTATACATTTTGAAGGTAGTACCAGCCAACCCACAGCACTATTTTGATTCCTAACATTGTAACATAGAATAAAATAAATATAATTTATATGCTTATGTTCATTAGTCTGTTACATCATTTAAACCTGAGAATTCAATTAAGAACCCTTTCAGAATGATTTAATTGGAACTAGGTTTTTCAGTTTGCATTTTCTTGAAAAAATCAGATCATTTCTGAATATATATCAAATAACATCATTTTATATGATATTTTTCAAGTACATATTTCAAGTAAACACCCCTCTGTGGTAATATAAACTGTCATAAATCATATTTCTGAAAGTTACATGCACAATATATCATTAAATATGGGCACACAAATAAGTAAAGTGCATGGTTTATTTATGTAATTATTCAGGAAATTCAACATTGGTTTCTAGTGCAATAAAAAAGAATGTTGCCAGAGGATATAAAGCACACTGCTCCATCAGGAGTGTTGCTTTAATCTGGAAGCAGCTATAATTTAAGAACTGAAGGTTGAGACTCTTCATACATCTGCTAAAGATCATTTCCCTATTGGTTTTGGTTAACAGACTTTGTTTTGGTTTGGAGAATTATAATACCCATAACAGATCTTCTTAATCCTTCTTTTTAATCTTTATTTTTGTCTAAACAGTACCAATGAGTTGTGCCATTCTATTTTATAATTATACCTGCCATTAGAAAGTGTAAATGAGCCTGGGAATTGGAAGTTGGATGTTTTTTCCTCCCTAATTGATTCAAATACAGGCTACATCAGATAAAATTAGAAAAAAATTCAGCATTTAAGGTGTTATGATAAATTACTGATTGAAAACTCCTTACTCATGTATAATTTTTTTTTTCATGAACGAATACCACTGTTCCTTTTGTGTCCTATAAAAATGTAAAGCATTCACTGGAAATAGACTGGATTACTCTTTGGGTAACTATGTAAGCAGAACTTAGAAACTACCTCAGAAATGATCATTCTTACTATATTTAATTGCTATATTGTGCATTTGTTGATGTTGCAGGGTTTAACTACATACTAGTCTCAATTTTTATGTAATTTTTTATAAGGATTCTGTCCAAGGCAGGCCTTTGTTCAGCGGTTGAATAAAGATAATATTTTTTTCCCAGAAAAACAAATATTTTATCCCATCTTATTTAAACATGTATCTTCTCTACCTCTGACTGGAAAATAATCTGGCATAGATTTAGGTTCAATCATATTTCAAAAGTATTCCAGACAAAGATCATTACACATATCTCTGAAGAGTATGGCTTATCATAGACAAGTGTGTTTCTATGGACATTCAAAATGAAATAGCAATACAGGGTCAATCAACAAGGGCCAAGTTAGTTGGCCATTGTAGGCTTGATTTAGTATAATATTAAATTAGTGAATGTTCAATAAGTAGCAATTCCACTTAGTTACCACTAGTCCACACTTTCAGATCAGTCATGCTACTATCCATGTTCAAATTTCAGTGAATGTGTAATGATGGATAAGAGTATCCACATATCATTTTGTCTTCTCAAAAATATGAAACTGAAACATATTTGATGTATTTAAAAGGATTTTAACATGGATCTTGGGAGAGTAAGAGTAGAGACTTGCATTTCAAATGACACTGAACAATTTGACATCTATATTTAATAACAGAGTAGAAACTCCTAAAAGATAAGGTTATGTCTTAAAGCTTTTTGTAGCTACCAAGTTCCTAGGACTCAATAAATATATTTTGATTGAGAATGTCTTGAGTGAGATTAAAGGTTTACTGGACATGAGTTCAAATGTTTCACCCAGTTCATACCAATGCATATGTATCATGCTGTGTCAAAATGAGGACAGGTGCCTTGGAGATTTTCTGTATCCTCTTACCACTCAACAGAGGGAGACAATTTGTCAGGCATAGTTAAAGATGAAATAATATCACTGAAGTCAGTTCTTTAGTCTTAGTAGTGGTTCCTCCCTCACGCTCAGAAGTCACATTCAACTAAGACAAGGAGTCCCATGTATTATATGTGCACTATGTAAAAGGCATTATTCTAAGTATTCTTCTCACTTTAATTCATGAAAATTTAATTAATGGTACAACTTAGGGGTGGATAATGACATTTAGAGCAAACTGTGTGTGTGTGTATAGACAGAGAGGCAGAGAGATGGAAAATGTATATAAAGCAAATCATTTATTACAATGTTGGCCTGTATCATAATAAAATACATCTAACACATTTCAGTATTTTCTGTTCTATTTTTAAACTTTTGACTAGTATGAAAATAGAATGAATTGAAAACAAATATTATGATACATTTTTAAAGACAATGTATATCAAAAAGTGTGTCACAAACCTCTTGATGTAAACAAATTCTACTAAAAAGTAAAACATTTATTGAAGGTACAGTTGAAAAAAAATGGTAGCTTCAAGAAACATATTTTTCCTTGTGTTCCCTAATTTTTATTTTTTGTAATGAACATTATATAAAATTTTAAGTATGCAGAGTCACCACAAAGTCTGGACACATAGGTGAAATACAGAAAGAGTTTATTGATATTGCATTACAATATATGATAGATTAAATGACATTAAATAGTATATTCAATGTGATGTCCCTCATTAGCAATGTTTAGGTCAATGTGCTGTGCAAAATTGCAATGGATACTATACATTAATGCATTTCCATCAATCTCAGCACATATATTCATAATGTGCTGCTTTACATGATCTGTCTCTCTGATTTCCCCTGAAAACCTGTTACATTAGTATACCCTAGAAGAAGTAATCAAGTAGTTGCAATTGGTTTAAATAAATGAAGTAATATTAATCTGTATCTTCAAACTTAAGTGAAAGTTGCTCAATCATGTCCAACTCTTTGCGACCCTGTGGACTGTAGCCCACCAGGCTCCTCTGTCCATGGAATTTCCCAGGCAAGAATACTAGGGTGGGTTGCCATTCCCTACCCCAGGGGAATCTTCCAGACCCAGGGATTGGACCTGGGTTTCCTGTATTGCAGGCAGATTCTTTACCACCTGAGCCACCAGAGAAGCCTGTATTTTCAGACTTAGGGCCATTCCAAACTCCATAGATCATTTAACAAAGACCATAGGTTTATTTCCCATGTGTATTCTCTTCCTTCTAATATTTTGCTGCCTACTTTGAAATTCTTTACATAAAATATTTGTTCTTTACTATCCTTGCTATTGACATCTTTCTTTTGAGACTTCATGAGATTTTATATAATTGACCTTAAACAGAAAGATGTAAGACCTGATGGCAACCATTGTGTACATTCTTCATAATGTTCATAGATTACTAAATCAATTAGGAGAAAAGTGTTAATAATGTAATGTGCTTGATCTCACTGCAAAAAGGCTGGTAAATTGAGACACTGAAGATGGTTGACTCCGTATGTATCAAAAAGTTACAAGAGACAGATAACAGCCACATCAATGTACTCTTCCATTAATTACCTAGGTGACTAGATTCATATGAAGTTATTTTCTGTTTTCTGTTTTTCCTCATGCCTGTTCTTGACAACAGGTTACAGATTACCTCAGTAATTTCCTCAATATCAGTGGTATATATAAAGTTATAAAATATAAAGTTATAAAAATATATTTTTTTAATTTAATTTAATTTTATTTTTTAACTTTACAATATTGTATTGGTTTTGCCATATATCAACATGAATCCACCACAGGTATACATGTATTCCCGGTCAGAAAATGTATATAGATACATATGTACATGCATACTAAGTCACTTCAGTTGTGTCTGATTCTATGCAACCTATGGATTGTAGCCCACAAGGCTCCTCTGTCTATGGGATTTTCCAGGCAAGAATACTGGAATGGGTTGCCCTTTCCTTCTCCAGGAGACCTTCCCAACCCAGGGATCAAACCCAAGTCTCTTAAGTCTCCTGCATTGGCAGGTGTGTTTTTTACCATTAGCACCGCATGGGAAGCCCATAGATACAAGTACCTTTTATCAAACTTATAGACTTTTTAAAGACTGACAATTTCTGGGCAGTTTAGTCTCTAAATAACTAGTTGCTTCTCCCATGGCCATTAGCAAGTAAGTAGGTTGTTTCATTTTCCTGGGACGTCACCAAAGGTCTTCAATCTGTTTTATTTCCAGGTCTAGGCTTGTGACTTATAGCTTCCAAAAGTGACAAGAATTTTATTACATGTGTTGTTTTTATACTGTTCCATGGTACCTATCCTTCTCTGGGTATCTTGTTGCATCTACTTACCTAAGGCTGGCAGTTGACAGAAAGTTGGGTAAAAAAGAAGCACTCAGATCTAGTCTGATGGAACTTCTGTGCTTTGACATTACTGCTCCTAGTGCAAAGATTTCCCTCTTCAGTATCATCTGAGGAGGGCAAATAGGATATTAATGATCAACCAAATATTCTCATTTCTGGAGAAGTGCTACAAAAAATGCCAGAACCGGGCTAACAATTTCCCTATACCACTGAATTTCTTCGTATTTTTTTTAAATACACAAATATATTGCATTTAACTCAGTTTTTAGATAGATGCCTATAGAAGCAAATTATCTGCAAAGAACCTCTAGAAGATATTTCTTTTAATTAGATATTTCAGTGGATTCTACTCATTATTGCATATGCTAAATTCAATGTTGAACATACTTGGCAATTTGAAGCTTTTAATAGAGGTTATATGACATGATTTGAGGCACTTAAAAGCAGAATTTCAGATGACTCCTGTACACTACTTAGGAATAGGAGAAGAAGAAGAGTAGAAGGTGAGTTTCTACTTCAGATATCAAAGAATTCATAGATAAGAGGTATTTGTGGGTTCACCAAACACTTACTGAATATCTAATGTATGTCAGGCACTCTGGTAGGTATTAGCGGTGAATAGACGAATAAAACATGGCCCTTATTTGTTTGTTATATTTCATGGTTAAGCAAGGAGGAGACAAACATGTAGAGATCACTGCAGTACAAGTGTGGCAATTTTTTCATAACAAAGTGCCACTAGAAACAGTTACTGGAGGCGGTCCTAAGATGGCACAGGAATAGGACGGGGAGACCACTTTCTCCCCAACAAATTCATCAAAAGAACATTTAAACACTGAGTAAATTCCACAAAACAACTTCTGAATGCCAGCAGAGGATATCAGGCACCCAGAAAAGCAGCCCATTCTCTTCGAAAGGAGGTAGGAAAAAATATAAAAGACAAAAAGAGAGACAAAAGAGGTAGGGACGGAGCTCCGTCCCCGGAAGAGAGTCTTGAGAGAAGTTTCCAAACACCAGGAAACACTCTCACTGCTGAGTCTGTGGCGAGCCACAGAGGGCAACATAACTGGGAGGAAAAATAAATAATTAAAACCCACAGATTACGTGCCCAATGGTAACTCCCCCAGCAGAGAAGCAGCGCAGATGCCTGCACCCGCCTCTAGCAATTGGGGGCTGGGCAGGGAGGCGCAGCTGCATTACTGAGTAAGGACCAGGCCTGAGTGCCCCGAGGGCAATCTGAGGGAACTAACTTGGGCTAGCAAACCAGACTGTGGGATAGCTACCACGCGGAAAGCCCTAACCTAAGACACCGCCAGGCCCGCTCACAGAACAAAGGACTGAATGAAACTATGCGAAAAGCCCTAACCTAAGACACCGCCAGGCCCACTCACAGAACAAAGCACTGAACAGAGATAGCCGGCTGCAGACCATCCCCCTCCGGTGACAGGCAGCCAGAGCCGGAAGGGGGCAATCACAGCCCCAGAGATAAATTATCTACCAAACTGCAAGCAGGCTTCTTTGCTAAGACTTCTTGGGGTTCTGGACGGTCAACACCCGCCTGAGAAGGCGTGCCTTTTGTACACCCAGAAAACCCAGTGGCAGGGATGGGGGAGGAGATAAGTCGCAGCGACCGTACTCAC
This sequence comes from Bos indicus, assembly GCF_029378745.1. Classification (NCBI taxonomy): domain Eukaryota; kingdom Metazoa; phylum Chordata; class Mammalia; order Artiodactyla; family Bovidae; genus Bos; species Bos indicus. Next base: position 11,228,353 of record NC_091789.1, on the reverse strand, counting down.
CAAACACCTTATCACCTGAGCTGCTTGGAACTGGGAAGGGACAAAACGCAGGCCCAACCGAGTCTGCACCTCTGAGGACTACCCAAGTGCCAGAACCTGAGCAGCTTAGACCTGGGAAGTGCATGCAGCCCAGGGCTGGCCTCAGATGGTTCCCAGTGGAGCAACCTAGAGCCTGAGCAGTGTGGGCAGGGAGGGCACATGTGCCGTGAGCAGAGGTAGGCCCAGTGTGGCTGAGACACTGCGAGCACACACCAGTGTTACTTGTTTGCAGCGTCCCTCCCTCCCCACAGTGTGACTGAATAAGGGAGCCTAAAAAAGTGTCCACCACCGCCCCCTTGTGTCAGGGCGGAAATCAGACACTGAAGAGACCAGCAAACAGAAGAAGCTAAAACAGAGAACCGTCTTGGAAGTGACAGGTGCAATAGATTAAAACTCTGTAGTCAGTACGGACTACATAGGAAGGGGCCTATAGATCTTGAGAGATATAAACAGGACCAAGGAACTAGCCGAAAATGAACTGACCCCACACTGCCCACAACACCAGAGAAAGTCCTAGATATATTTTTACTATTTTTACAATCATGTTTTTAAAAAAAAATTAATTTTAAGTCCTCTATTACTCCTTTAATTTTCATTTTTATAACCTACTATTACTTAGCAAAAAAAGAGACCCTAATTTTTTAAAGCAAACTTCATATATATATATGTATTTTTATAATTTTTGTGACTTTTTTTTCTTTTTTTCTTTTCTTTAATACTGTACTTTTGAAAATCCAACCTCTACTCTAGATTTTCAATCTTTGCTTTTGGGTATTTGTTATCAATCGTGTACCTTTAAGAACCCAATCTTCAGTACCCATTTTTACTTGGGAGTAAGATTACTGGCTTGACTGCTCTCTCCCCCTTTGGTCTCTCCTTTTTATCCACCAGGTCACCTCTATCTCCTCCCTCCCCCTTCTCTTCTCTACCCAACTCTGTGAATCTCTTTGTGTGTTCCAGATGGTGGAGAACACTTAGGGAGCTGATTACTGGCTGAATCTCTCTTTCTCTTTTTGATTCCCCCCCTTATCCTCCTAGCCACCTCTGTCTCTGTCCTCCGTCTTCTCTTTTGTGTATAACTCCATGAACATCTCTGAGTGGTTCAGACTGTGGAGCGCACATGAAGAAGTGATTACTGGCTATCTTGCTCTCTCTTCTTTGGATTCCACCTCATCTCATTTGGGTCACCTCTAACTCCCTCCTCCCTCTTCTCTTCTCCATGTAATTCTGGGAATCTCTCTCGGTGTCCCTCACTGCGGAGAAACTTTTCATCTTTAACCTAGATGTTTTATCAACAGTGCTGTATAGATGGAGAAGTCTTGAGGCTACTGTAAAAATAAGACTGAAAGCCAGAAGCAGGAGGCTTAAGTCCAAATCTTGAGAACACCAGAGAACTCCTGACTTCAGGGAGCATTAATCAACAGGAGCTCATCAAATGCCTCCATACCTACACTGAAACCAAGCACCACACAAGGGCTAACAAGTTCCAGAGCAAGACATACCACGCAAATTCTCCAGCAACACAGGAACACAGCCCTGAATTTCAATATACAGGCTGTCCAAAGTCACTCCAAACCCACTGACATCTCATAACTCATTACTGGACACTTCATTGCACTCCAGAGAGAAGAAATCCAGCTCCACCCACCAGAACACCGACACAAGCTTCCCTAACCAGGAAACCTTGACAAGCCACCTGTACAACCCCACCCACAGTGAGGAAATTCCACAATACAGAGAACTCCACAAACTGCTGGAATGCAGAAAGGCCACCCCAAACACAGCAATATAAACAGGATGAAGATACAGAGGAATAACCAGCAGGTAAAGGAACAGGATAAATGCCCACCAAACCAAACAAAAGAGTAAGAGATAGGGAATCTACCTGATAAAGAATTCTAAATAATGATAGTGAAAATGATCCAAAATGGAATCACAGGTAAATAGCCTGCAGAAAAGGCCTGAGAAGATGCAAGAAAGGTTTAAAAAGGAGCTAGAAGAAATAAAAAAGCGTCAGTATATAATGAATCATGCAATAAATGAGATCAAAAACACTGTGGAGGGAATCAACAGTAGAATAATGGAGGGAGAAAATAGGATTAGTGAAGTAGAAGATAGAATAGTAGAAATAAATGAATCAGAGAGGAAAATGAAAAACGAATTAAAAGAAATGAGGACAATCTCAGAGACCTCCAGAACAGTGTTAAATGCCCCAACATTCACATCATAGGAGTCCCAGAAGAAGAAGACAAAAGGAAAGACCATGAGAAAATACGTGAGGAGATAATAGTTGAAAACTTCCCTAAAATGGGGAAGGAAATAATCACCCAAGTCCAAGAAACCCAGAGAGCCCGAAACAGGATAAACCCAAAGCGAAACACTCCAAGATACATATTAATCAAATTAACAAAGATCAAACTCAAAGAACAAATATTAAAAGCAGCAAGGGAAAAACAACAAGTAACACACAAGGGGATTCCCATAGGATAACAGCTGATCTTTCAATAGAAACTCTTTGGGCCAGGAGGGAATGGCAGGACATACTTAAAGTAATGGAAAAAAAATAATAACCTACAATGAAGATTACTGTACCCAGCAAGGACCTCATTCAAGTATGAAGGAGAAATCAAAAGCTTTACAGACAAGCAAAAGCTGAGATAATTCAGCACCACCAAACCAGCTCTCCAAGAAATGCTAAAGGATCTTCTCTAGACAGGAAACAAAAAAAGGGTGTATATGTATAATATCATGTATGAAATGAGTCGCCAGTCCAGGTTTGATGCACGATACTGGATGCTTAGGGCTGGTGCACTGGGACGACCCAGAGGAAGGGTATGGGGAGGGAGGAGGGAGGAGGGTTCAGGATGGGGAGCACGGGTATACCTGTGGCGGATTCATTTTGATGTTTGGCAAAACTAATACAATATTGTAAAGTTTAAAAATAAAATAAAATTTTAAAAAGGGGGGAAGAAAAAAGGGTGTATAAACTTGAACCCAAAACAATAAAGTAAATGGCAATGGGATCATACTTATCAATAATTACCTTAAACTTAATGGGTTGAATGCTCCAACCAAAAGACAAAGACTGGCTGAATGGATACAAAAACAAGACCCCTGTATATGTTGTCTTCAAGAGACCCACCTCAAAACAGGGGACACATACAGACCGAAAGTGAAGGGCTGGAAAAAATATTCCACGCAAACAGAGACCAAAAGAAAGCAGGAGTAGCAATACTTATATCTGATAAAATAGACTCTAAAACAAAGGCTGTCTGTGGGAGAGGGTGGGATGATTTGGGAGAATGGCATTGAAACATGTATATCATATAAGAAATGAATCACCAGTCCAGGTTTGATGCAGGACACAGGATGCTTGGGGCTGGTGCACTGGGATGACCCAGAAGGATGGTACTGGGAGGGAGGTGGGAGGGGGGTTCAAGATAGGGAACACGTGTACACCCGTGGCAGATTCATGTTGCTGTATGGCAAAACCAATACAATATTGTAAAGTAATTAGCCTCCAATTAAAACAAATAAATTTAAATTAAAAAGAACAAAGGCTGTGAAAAGAGACAAAGAAGGACACTACATAATGATCAAAGCATCAATCCAAGAAGAAGATATAACAATTATAAATATATATGCGCCCAACATAGGAGCACCATAATATGTAAGACAAATGCTAACAAGTATGAAAGGATAAATTAACAATAACACAATAATAGTGGGAGACATTAATACCCCAATCACACCTATATATAGTTCAACTAAACAGAAAATTAACAAGGAAATACAAACTTTAAATGATACAATGGACCAATTATACCTAATTGATATCTATAGCACATTTCACCCCAAAACAATGAATTTCACCTTTTTCTCAAGTACACACAGAACCTTCTCCAGGATAGATCACATCCTGGGCCATAAATCTAGTCTTGGTAAATTTTTAAAAATGGAAATCATTCCAAGCATTTTTTCTGACCACAATGCAGTAAGATTAGATCTCAATTAGAGGAGAAAAACTATTAAAAATTCCAACATATGGAGGCTGAACAACACGCTGCTGAATAACCAACAAACTACAGAAGAAATAAAAATATGCATAGAAATGAATGAAAATGAAAACACAACAACCCAAAACCTGTGGGACACTGTAAAAGCAGTGCTAAGGGGAAGGTTCATAGCAATACAGGCATACCTCAAGAAACAAGAAAAAAGTCAAATAAATAACCTAACTCTACACCTAAAGCAGTTAGAAAAGGAAGAAATGAAGAATCCCAGGGTTAGTAGAAGGAAAGAAAACTTAAAAATTAGGGCAGAAATAAATGCAAAAGAAACAAAAGAGACCATGGCAAAAATCAACAAAGCCAAAAAGCTGGTTCTTTGAAAGGATAAATAAAATTGACAAACAATTAGCCAGACTCATCAAGAAACAAAGGGAGAAAAATCAAATTAATAAAATTAGAAATGAAAATGGAGAGATCACAACAGACAACACAGAAATACAAAGGATCATAAGAGACTACTATCAGCAATTATATGCCAAACTCCTTATTGCCAAATTCAGACTTAAATTGAAGAAAGTAGGGAAAACCACTAGACCATTCAGGTATGACCTAAATCAAATCCCTTATGATTATACAGTGGAAGTAAGAAATAGATTTAAGGGCCTAGACCTGATAGATAGAGTGCCTGATGCACTATGGAATGAGGTTCGTGACATTGTATAGGAGACAAAAACCAAGACCTTCCCCATGGAAAAGAAATGCCAAAAAGCAAAATGGCTGTCTGGGGAGGCCTTACAAATAGCTGTGAAAAGGAAAGAAGGGAAAGCAAAGGAGAAAAGGAAAGATATAAGCACCTGAATGCAGAGTTCCAAAGAATAGCAAGAAGAGATAAGAAAGCCTTCCTCAGCGATCAATGCAAAGAAATAGAGGAAAACAACAGAATGGGAAAGAATAGGGATCTTTTCAAGAAAATCAGAGATATCAAAGGAAAATTTCATGCAAAGATGGGCTCGATAAAGGACAGAAATGGTATGGACCTAACAGAAGCAGAAGATATTAAGAAGAGATGGCAAGAATACACAGAAGAACTGTACAAAAAAGATCTTCATGACCCAGATAATCACGATGGTGTGATCACTGACCTAGAGCCAGACATCCTGGAATGTGAAGTCAAGTGGGCCTTAGAAAGCATCACTACAAACAAAGCTAGTGGAGGTGATGGAATTCCAGTTGAGCTATTCCAAATCCTGAAAGATAATGCTCTGAAAGTGCTGGCCGCAATATGCCAGCAAATTTGGAAAACTCAACAGTGGCCACAGGACTGGAAAAGGTTAGTTTTCATTACAATCCCAAAGAAAGGCAATGCCAAAGAATGCTCAAACTACCGCACAATTGCACTCATCTCACACGCTAGTAAAGTAATGCTCAAAATTCTCCAAGCCAGGTTTCAGCAATATGTGAACCATGAACTTCCTGATGCTCAAGCTGGTTTTAGAAAAGGCAGAGGAACCAGAGATCAAATTGCCAATATCCACTGGATCATGGAAAAAGCAAGAGAGTTCCAGAAAACCATCTATTTCTGCTTTATTGACTATGCCAAAGCCTTTGACTGTGTGGATCACAATAAACTGTGGGAAATTCTGAAAGAGATGGGAATACCAGACCACCTGACCTGCCTCTTGAGAAATCTGTATGCAGGTCAGGAAGCAACAGTTAAAACTGGACATGGAACAACAGACTGGTTCCAAATAGGAAAAGGAGTACATCAAGGCTGTATATTGTCACCCTGCTTATTTAACTTATATGCAGAGTACATCATGATAAACACTGGGCTGGAAGAAACACAAGCCAGAATCAAGATTGCCAGGAGAAACATCAATAACCTCAGATATGCAGATGACACCACCCTTATGGCAGAAAGTGATGAGGAACTGAAAAGCCTCTTGATGAAAGTGAAAGAGGAGAGTGAAAAAGTTGGCTTAAAGCTCAACATTCAGAAAATGAAGATCATGGCATCCAGTCTCATCACTTCATGGGAAACAGATGGGGAAACAGTGGAAACAGTGTCAGACTTTATTTTTCTGGGCTCCAAAATCACTATAGATGGTGACTGCAGCCAGGAAATTAAAAGACGCTTACTCTTTGGAAGGAAAGTTATGACCAATCTAGATAGCATATTCAAAAGCAGAGACATTACTTTGCCAACAAAGGTTCATCTGGTCAAGGCTATGGTTTTTCCTGTGGTCATGTATGGATGTGAGAGTTGGGCTGTGAAGAAGGCTGAACATCGAAGAATTGATGCTTTTTAACTGTGGTGTTGGAGAAGACTCTTGAGAGTCCCTTGGACTGCAAGGAGATCCAACCAGTCCATTCTGAAGATCAGCCCTGGGATTTCTTTGGAAGGAATGATGCTAAAGCTGAAACTCCAGTACTTTGGCCACCTCATGCGAAGAGTTGACTCATTGGAAAAGACTCTGATGCTGGGAGGGATTGGGGGCAGGAGGAGAAGGGGACGACAGAGGATGAGATGGCTGGATGGCATCGCTGACTCGATGGACGTGAGTCTCAGTGAACTCCGGGAGTTGGTGTTGGACAGGGAGGCCTGGTGTGCTGCGATTTATGGGGCCGCAAAGAGTTGGACACGACTGTGCGACTGACCTGATCTGATCTGATCTGATCTGAAAATGGACAACTTGGATGAAATGGACAAATTCTTAGAAAAGTACAACTTTGCAAAACTGAACCAGGAAAAAATAGAAAATCTTAACAGACCCATCACAAGCAGAGAAATTGAAAATGTAATCAGAAATCTTCAAGCAAACAAAAATCCAGGTCCAGATGGCTTCACAGCTGAATTCTACCAAAAATTTAGAGAAGAGCTAACACCTATCCTACTCAAACTCTTCCAGAATATTGCAGAGGAAGATAAACTTCCAAAGTCATTCTATGAGGCCACCGTCACCCTAATACAAAAAACTGACAAAGATGCCACCAAGAAAGAAAACTACAGGCCAATATCACTGATGAACATAGATGCAAAAATCCTTAACAAAATTCTAGCAATCAGAATCCAACAACACATTGAAAAGATCATACACCATGAACAAGTGGACTTTATCCCAGGGATGCAAGGATTCTTCAATATCCACAAGTCAATCAATGTAATACCCCACATTGACAAACTGAAAAATGAAAGCCATATGATTATCTCAATAGATGCAGAGAAAGCCTTTGACAAAATTCAACATCCATTTATGACAAAAACTCTCCAGAAAGCAGGAATAGAAGGAACATACCTCAACATAATAAAAGCGATATATGACAAACCCTCAGCAAACAATACCCTCAATGCTGAAAAATTGAAAGCATTTCCCCTGAAGTCAGGAATAAGACAAGGGTGCCCACTTTCACCACTACTATTCAACATAGATTTGGAAGTTTTTGCCACAGCAATCGGAGAAGAAAAAGAAATAAAATGAATCCAGATTGGAAAATAAGAAGTAAAACTCTCAGTGTTTGCAGATGACATGATCCTCTACATACAAAACCCTAAAGACTCCGCCAGAAAATTACTAGGACTAATCAATGAATATAGTAATGTTTCAGGATATAAAATCAACACAATAATCCCTTGCATTCCTATACATGAATAATGAGAAAACAGAAAAAGGATTTAAGGAAACAATTCCATTCACCATTGCAACGAAAAGAACAAAATAATTAGGTATATATCTACCTAAAGAAACTGCTGCTGCTGCTGCTGCTGCTAAGTCACTTCAGTCGTGTCTGACTCTGTGTGACCCCATAGATGGCAGCCCACCAGGCTCCCCCATTCCTGGGATTGTCCAGGCAAGAATACTGGATTGGGTTGCCATTTCCTCCTCCAATGCATGAAAGTGAAAAGTGAAAGTGAAGTCGCTCAGTCGTTTCTGACTCTTAGGGACCCCATGGACTGCAGCCCACCAGGCTCCTCTGTCCATGGGATTTTCCAGGCAAGAGTACTGGAGTGGGGTAATTGCTTTCTCCACCTAAATAAACTAAAGACCGATATGTACAAAACTATAAAACACTGGTGAAAGAAATCAAAGGGGACACTAATAGATGGAGAAAAATACCATGTTCATGGATCGGAAGAATCAATATAGTGAAAATGAGTAAACTACCCAAAATAATCTATAGATTCAATGCAATCCCTATCAAGCTACCAAAGGTATTTTTCACAGAGCTAGAACAAATAATTTCACAATTTGTATGGAAATACAAAAACCTCAAATAGCCAAAGCAATCTTGAGAAAGAAGAATGGAACTGGAGGAATCAACCTGCCTGACTTCAGGCTCTACTAAAAGCCACAGTCATCAAGACAGTATGGTACTGGCACAAAGACAGAAATATAGGTCAATGGAACAAAATAGAAAGCCCAGAGATAAATCCACGCACCTATGGACCTCTTATCTTTGACAAAGGAGGCAAGAATGTACAATGGAAAAGACAATCTCTTTAACAAATGGTGCGGGGAAAACTGGTCAACCACTTGTAAAAGAATGAAACTAGAACTCTTTCTAACACCATACAGAAAAATATACTCAAAATGCATTAAAGATCTAAATGTAAGATCAGAAACTATAAAACTCCTAGAGGAGAACATAGGCAAAACATTCTCCGACATAAATCACAGCAGGATCCTCTATGACCCATCTCCCAGAATATTGGACATAAAAGCAAAAACAAATAAATGGGACCTAATTAAAATTAAAAGCTCATGCACAGCAAAGGAAACTATAAGCAAAGTGAAAAGACAGCCTTCAGAATGGGAGAAAATAATAGCAAATGAAGCAACTGACAAAGAACTAATCTTAAAAAAGTACAAGCAACTCCTGCAGCTCAATTCCAGAAAAATAAATGACCCAATAAAAAAATGGGCCAAAGAACTAAACAGACATATCTCCAAAGAAGACATACACATGGCTAACAAAAACATGAAAAGATGCTCAACATCACTCATTATCAGAGAAATGCAAATCAAAACCCCAATAAGGTACCATTTCACACCAGTCAGAAAGGCTGCTAATCCAAAAGTCTACAAGCAATAAATGCTGGAGAGGGTGTGGAGAAAAGGGAACCCTCTTACACTGTTGGTGGGAATGCAAACTAGTACAGCCACTATGGAAAACAGTGTGGAGATTCCTTTAAAAACTGGAAATAGAACTGCCTTATGACCCAGCAATCCCACTGCTGGGCATACACACCGAGGAAACCAGAATTGAAAGAGCCATGTGTACCCCAATGTTCATCACAGCACTGTTTATAATAGCCAAGACATGGAAGCAACCTAGATGTCCATCAGCAGATGAATGGATAAGAAAGCAGTGGTACATATACACAATGGAGTATTACTCAGCCATTAAAAAGAATACATTTGAATCGGTTCTAATGAGGTGGATGAAACTGGAGCCTATTATACAGAGTGAAGTAAACCAGAAAGAAAAACACCAATACACTATATTAATGCATATATATGGAATTTAGAAAGATGGTAATAATAACTCTATATGAGAGACAGCAAAAGAGACACAGATGTACAGAACAGTCTTTTGGACTCTGTGGGAGAGGGAGAGGGTGGGATGATTTGGGAGGATGGCATTGAAACACGTATAATATCATATATGAAATGAATTGCCAGTCCAGGTTCGATGCATGATACAGGATGCTTGGGGCTGCTGCACTGGGATAACCCAGAGGGATGGTACGGGGAGGGAGGTGGGAGGGGGGGGTTCAGGATGGGGAACCTGTGTATACCTCTGGCAGATTCATGTTGATGTATGGCAAAACCAATACAATATTGTAAAGTAATTAGCCTCCAATTATAATAAATAAATTTATAAAAAAAAAGAAACAGTTACTGAAGCAACTACCTGGGAGCATCATAATTGAAAAGTACTGGAATTCAAAGGAATTAATATGCAAACAAAGAATTAATCCTTGAATTTTCTTTAAATTATATATAGTGTTTCTAGGGAATGAAGCAGAAAATGGTCATTTCACACAAAGGAAATCACATGTACAAACTCTATATGAGTTCAAGCAAAAAAACATCCAGTGTAGTATAAGATACATGTGGTCTGGGGACCTCTGGTAGATGATATGGCTCCAAGGATATATTAAAACTTGATTGTGAGTGGCCTTAGAAGCCAAGCTATGGAATTTAAAAGTAATATTATAGGAAATGAGGTTTCTTTTTCAGTAAGGGATTGCTATAATCCAATTTATGTTTTAAGAAGATAATCATGGGGCTTAGAGGTGAGAGAAGAGTGAGAGAATACTGGCTAGAGCCTCTTTTGTACATAGTCAAGGGTTGCCTGATTAAGCAAATGAAAATGTAGGATAACCTGTTAAATTGAATTTCAGATAAACAATGGATTTTTCTCTATTATAAGTATGTCCCATGAAACATTTGAGGATATACTTATACATCATAAGATTTATTGCTTATCTGAAATTCAAATGTAACTCAGTATCCTGTGTTTTATCTGCCAGCTCTAACACAGCAAAAGACACAAATGATGAGAGCCTTAGGAAAGGCGCTAGAGTGTACACATTCTAGAGATACAAGGAGAGAGAATTGACCAGACATAGTGACCAGTTAAATACTGGAGATTGGGGTGAAAGAAGGAGTCCTGGGTAACTCCCAGATTTCTAGCTCAAGAGACCTATTTGGGGATAGAATAAGTTCAATGGCATAGAAACAGTATTCAGATTTGAATGTGTTGGGTTTAAACTGCTGGAAAGATGTCCAAAGATTCTATCCTTCCTACATTATTAGTAATAAAATATTATTTATTTTCTTAAGAGATGTGATAGGATATGTTTAGTGATATTTCTAGAAATTCTAAGAAAATCTTTGGCCCATGAATCATTGAAAGGAACCACTTGCACAGTAAGAACAATTTTTCCTTATGTGCATCTGTTTTGGATAGTTGTGAGGGAGGGAGTAGCAATCATTGGTCCAGACAATGCAAAAGTATTATTGGTTTATTTGTTACATTGTTTTAATGGTCTTACTTGGAAAATACTCCCACCAGCACACCACATTAGGGATACTGTCATTCTCAATTATTTTTTTAAAGTTTGTGTTGGTTCATTAAATACAAAATCTAGGAAGCATAGTCTTAAGACTTATGCATCTAATGGTTTTATCTAATTTGGATATTTTACCCTTTCCAAAGAGACTCCCAATCTCCTCTTTTTATCTTTCTCAGGGTTTACCAGTGAGGCAGTTATGGACCCTTTCCAGGAGAGGAGAGGTACAGATTGAGATTACAGAATAGAATAGGGGTATCTGAAAGACAAAACTTTGTAGATATCAAGACAAAAATTGCAAAAGCATTTCAACCTACTTCATAATAGAAATAACTTTTAAACAGAAAATTTATCCTAAAATTGTGGACTCCCTGGACACTTACTACTCTGCAAGAAATACCCTCTTGAATTTGTATCATTATTTTTAAATTAGATGTCCATTAAGAAAAAGCATTAGCTCAGAGCAAGTGATTGCCAGTACTCAGAGCTGGGGTTTCCCATCCCTTATATAGGTAAACATAAGGGTGCCTTGGACTGTGAGAAGATCCAACCAGTCCATTCTAAAGGAGATCAGTCCTGGGTGTTCTTTGGAAGGAATGATGCTAAAGCTGAAACTCCAGTACTTTGGCCACCTCATGCGAAGAGTTGACTCATTGGAAAAGACTCTGATGCTGGGAGGGATTGGGGGCAGGAGGAGAAGAGGATGACAGAGGATGAGATGGCTGGATGATATCACCAACTAGATGGACGTGAGTTTGAGTGAACTCTGGGAGTTGGTGATGGACAGGGAAGCCTGGTGTGCTGCAATTCATGGGGTCACAAAGAATCGGACACGACTGAGTGACTGAACTGAACTGAAGGCCAGCCATTGGACATCACTTACCACCTGCTGGAGATAAGCATGTCTAGTCACTTGTTATGTACATAATGTCACTCATATTGCATCATTAGCATTTCAACAAGGATATATTGGTTAATAAATCCCAGGATTAACCAAAATGCTTGTATCATATCAATGGAGAGAGGGTTCCATTAAGAACATACACTTGTTATACTACTGCTTCTTATAATGAGCTTGGGTCTTCATAAATATCTGTTCCCTCATTTAAACGATTAACACAGACTTGAGATTCATCACTTGCACTTGAACATTTCAACAAAAACAAATTTATACAACACATTACACAGATTTATTTCTGAATGTACAATACTGGGAAAGAAATTGCTGCTTATTTTCATTTAATTAACAATGAAGGATAAATGACATCAGCAAAGAAATATCAGCCAAAGGGGACCAAGTGTGCTTGTTGCAGCTTGCCTCATTAGTTTGTTTCCAAATATGTTCACCAGAGTGAAAAGCAATCATGTGACTAGCTGGGTGACAAAACATCTGTTGTATTAACTCCAATAAGGCTACTGGGAGTGGGTAAGGACAAACTGTTCTTATTTAATCAGATTAAGTGGAAACAGAGATAATCTGTCATTTGTGGTCTTGTCACAGGCTGCTGTTTCTCCTAAAATAATAATAATAATAACTTACAAGGTAAAGGTTACCATTTAAAGTTTTATGCTCTTTTTTTAAGTAAATGATTTCCATCTGCTTTGTAATGAATATAAATGCTGTAGCTGCAAATTGTCAAAAAAACCCCAACTGTCCCAGCTTTTGGAAAAACACACCAGGGAGTTTGAATGTACTTGTTATCTCTAAATGAAAGTTTCCAAAAACTTTATAAGAGATTCTTTGTATAAAATATCAGCCTAATTGTTCAAGCTATTAGTAAATGCTGAAGATGAAAATAATTGAACAAATTCACATCCAAGGAAGACTATATTTAGTTAATGAGAAGCATTTCAAATGGCTATCTATGGCAAGGATAAGTTATTTATGTCATTATGTGATACCAAAATAGAGTATATTTTTACCATGGAAAACTTGACTTTTCATTAAGGTATCTTGGTAATTAAAGAAGGTGAAAAATCTCTCCCTCTCATACACACATTGTGTGTGCATGTGTATGTCAGAATGAATAAATGAATTTAGTTTTAGATAGAGAAAAGTCACTGTTATTAAAAAGAAACATTACTATTTGCTGTGATCCATTGGTAAATCAACTATTTGATCATTGCTCTAAGGAGTCTATTGTATATGACAAGGTATCATTCTTTTGAGAAAATAGATCTGTGTTTCAAAATGTCCAGAAAGCATCACTGATAGATGCTTTCCTGTTTCTGTTTTCTGGGTATTAATTTCACTCTGCTAGGATGTGGAAAACTTGGTATTGCTGAATGATTAATCAAGTGAAAAGATCCTATTAACTTCAATGCACTGCAAAATTAGTCTTTGAATTTTCATATTTTTGGTCATGCAACTAGCTCTAATAGAGTGTCTTAAAATTTCTTGTTCCTAAATGTAAACAAAATATACTGTGATTTTATAATTGTGAAAATGATTGAGAGAAAATTATCTTTCACTTCAGAATGTAACAATTGATCACATATCTAATACCCATATTATAAACAAGTTTTTTTTTTTTTCTTTTCAAATTTTAAAGTTAGGTATCAGTATAGCTTCCCTCTAACCTCTAACTTTCTGATTGAACAAAGACTGAGGAATTAGTAACCCACATGTTCTACCATTTCCTCATTTTCTTTTCTATTTTGTCTCAAGCAGGTTCTGAGACACTTTAAAACATGACCTAGAATATGTCCTACATTGTGTATGCTCGTGTGAATCACATTTATACATATATGGAAGTGACTTCCTAATATGTTCTTTTGACATTCATTTTCTTAGCTTGAATTGTTAAATATTTCATGAATTTTACATGAATTTGCTATAGTCACAAAATAATCCAATCAGTATTGGTTCAATATCTTTGATTTTTCAGCATTAGGTTTAGCACTGCGAGGGATAAATAAAGCATTTTTACCATAAATATCTAACACAAAACAGACAATGTTTGGAAGTTCTGGGTAGGCTGACTCGTTAAATGGTATCTTCAGGGTCTTCATTGAGAAGGTACATTTTAACTGAAAGTTGAAGTAATGATGAGGTCAGCCTTGCAGTTATCTGTAGGAAGAATATTCTAGGCAGAGAAAACAACCCATGCAGAGACTCTTGAGGCAGAAATGTGACTGACTGACTTATTCAAGACAGCAAGGACATCAGTGTGGCTGGAGGGAAGCAAGCATAGAGTTAACAAAGGTGGAGATTGCTTAAGGCTTTATAAGCTCTTTGTCCCAGAGTTGCAAGTAAAGATTGTGAGTTACTGGAACCAATGCAAATTAAATCAACACATCCACAGAGAAACAGTGCACTGATTGGCTTATACCGCCTCCTGATCTCCCCTTGGATATATGGATGGAGCCAGCTTCCTAAGAACCACAAGAATACCCAGATAATTAAAAAAGAATGATAATGCACACAACCAAAGCAATCATAAATGTCCATGAAATGGCTGAGAGATTTAAAAATATTTGCAAAATATTGTTAAGAAAACAATTTAAAAAACAAAGATTTTTACTTATTAAAATAAACTTTCACACATCAGCCTCTGCTTTGGGTTAACTGCCAAACAGAACAGTGTCTAATGGAGAAATGCCCTTCTTTAGCTATAAAACTACTCTTTCAAAGACAGTGATGTAGCTGTTTCCCTGATAGTAATTTCAATGCTCTCTCAAAGTTCACTGACCAAATAATTATGTGCAGCTAGATAACTGGATTGTTGAAGAGATGATGTTTGTATTTTGTAAGTCCAAAATCAAATAGATGACCTGATTTTTTTTACTCTTTCAGTGTAATGGCAAGACATACTCAGAGATTGTAGGTATTTTAGAAAACTATTAAAATATACCTTCAATTGTTATTGAAAATATATAGTCCTGGTATTCTAATTTCATTATAGAGCAGCTCTACTAAACAATAACAAAAGAGATATAGGGCATGTACTCTGCCCTCTTGTGTATCATTGTACAGTTATGGAAAGGGGAAAAAAATGCATGAAACTACTCTAAAACAAAATACATTAAATTTTGAGTAAAATATAGGAGAATATAAGCAATAGTGGGATCATAATGCCTATATGGCTTTAAATTTCTCACTTAGGTGAGTTTGACTTCTACTTACAGATTCCACTTAAGTCAGAATACATATGGATTAGGTAGTATACAAGGAAAAGATCATTTTTATTTTGCTGATTTTCATTTTGAAGACCAAAATCCTTTCTAAATAAGGGTTAAAATCCTGTAACTCTAGAGTTCTCTTATCACCTGTCTGGAAATCGCTGCACAGTTGATGAACAGGAAAGGAATGGTCCTCATGTAGACTTTTCTTTACTAAAGGTGTAAATATATGTCACTACCAAAGTTAACTCTTCGTTGTATGACCTGCTTTATTAAGATTTATACACTTTTAAAAGAAAAATAAATAAGAGTTTGAGGTCTCAGAAATCTGAAAAAGGTCAGCCAGCCCCGAATGTTGGTTCATTTGTCTTTTCCTGCTTGTTTATGAATGAGAAGAAAGGATCGAGCACTTAAGATGGTTAAGTGGGGGAGTAATGGACAAAAAAAATAAAAATAACAAATGATCACTGAAATTCTCAAGTACACTGGAAAAATTATATTACAACTGCCAATCCCATATCTAGCTTTATTGCAAGATTATCTTTGGGGAAAAGGTCCCAATGTTAATGCCTAGTTTATGATTATTTGCACAAAATGTGGGTAGACACAAATGAAAATCTAGGACTTTATTATGTGCTGCCTATTTTACCTCCTTATTTCCTCCACTGTGTTATAGCTTGGAGTTCATTCTGATTGTAAAGTCATGGCTACTTTCTAGCTAATCTCTGTCCTCATTTCTAGGTTTTATCCTTCACAAAAAATACACACCCATGCAATTTACTTGGGCTTTTGTTTGCGTGGCATTTTATTCTCTAAATGACAGGTACAAATATTTTGATCATTCTGCTGAACTTAATTGCATATTCAATTATAAAAACAGTTCAGGAAAAACACAGATAGTTTAGCAAATAATTTTTCTGTCAGCTACATTGAGCTGAAAAAGGTGCTTGGCTCACTAGTTAGGTCAAAATTATTGAACCAATTGTTCATGGAGACATAGTTTCACCAATTTTTATGTTAAAAAGAAATAAGGAAAAATACAGCAAAATGGTGTTTCTTTTCTTAATATAAAAATGTTTTTTTTCTCACTTTTTTTTAACTACTTTAAAATAGAATTACTATGCAAATTGCATTCATATTTAAAACAGGGAAAGAATGTTACTGATAGAAGTCTGGATAAAATGTTGAGTGTAATGTATTATTATCTTATTTTTAATCCTCCCATACTGGTTAATTTATCTTTATTAATAACAGGAGCAAGTATGCACCATAAATTTTACAAGAGAATGCATTTTTAATAGTTGCCTCTCTGAAAGCCTGGGCCCCTTTGTTTTAAATGATTAATGTAATTCATATAAAATAGGGATGTCAAAGCACATGGGTTTAAGTATATCCTATCTGACTAAAATTTTGAAAATTGCAAATAAGAATTCTGTTAATTTTATGCATGTGAAAAAAGATGATATCCTTTGGACTTATTAAGTATACCATGTTTATTCAGTGTATATCCATTACTTATTTTGAGACATTTGTGCTCTGAATGAGATATATTCTATTTGCAAATTGCTCCATTTTGAAACTTCAGAGTTACTGTGTTTTGGTAGATATTATTTCTTTAGAGAATTCTTTTCCTAGAATGATGGAAAGAGTGGAAAGAAGTAAAGATATGCTTTGAAACAAACTGACTTTATTCACACCAAACAGATGTAATGTAAAAATCTCCTCTGGTATCATCTATTTCTAACATAAATTTCAGTAACTGCTCTGTAAATTTAAAATGATATCTTAGAGATTGAATCAATAAACTAAAAACTTCCCAAAGGCAAAAGCCCAGGACCAGATAATTTCACTGTTAAATTCTATCAAACAGGTAAATTAATGCCAATTCTTATAAAACTCTTCCCCAAAATTGAAAAGGTAGAAACATTTCTAAACTCATTTTTAGGAGGCCTAAATTACCTTGATACTAAAACCAGAAAAGGACACAAGAAAAACAAACAAACAATATCCCTGCTGAATAGACACAAAAATTTTCAGCAAAATATTAGCAAATCAAATTCAACAGCATAGTAAAATTATCATATATCATGATCAAGTGGAACTATTCCCTGAAATCTTTCAATGTATTTGAATTAATAAAGATAATATGCCACATTAGTAGAATCAAAGACAAAAACCATGTGATCATCTCAAGAGATGCAGAAAAAGCATTTGACAAAATACAACATCCTTTCATGAAAAAACCACTCAACATTATGGGCATAGTAGATACATACCTCAGCATAACAAAGGTCATATATGACAAGTCCACAATTGTGAAATGGTTTGGAAGAGTGCCCCCAAAAATGTCCACTCTCACCACTCCTGTTCAACATTGTACTGGAAGTTCTAGACAGAGCAATCAGTCAAGACAAAGAAACAAAAGGCATCCATTCTTAAAGGAAGAAGTAAAGTTGCTTTTGTTTGCTGATGACATATTATATGCAGAAACTCCTAAAGACTCCATCAGGGGAAAAAAAAATGTAACTTAAATCAGTGGATTCAGTGAAGTTGCAAGATACCAATTCAATATGCAAAAATTACGTAAGTTTCTATACACTAACAATGAAATATCAAAAAAGAAATAAAAAAAAATCCCATTCACAATAGTATCAAAGCAATAAAATATTTAAGAATAAATTTAACCAAGGAGGTGAAAGATCTATACATTGAGAGCCACAAAATTTTGTTGAAAGAAATTAAGAGGGACACACATGGAAATATGTTCCAGATTCACATATTAGAAAAATTAATATTGTCAAAATGTCTATACTACCTAAAGCCATGTATCAGATCAGATCAGATCAGTCTCTCAGTCGTGTCCGATTCTTTGCGAACCCATGAATCGCAGCACGCCAGGCCTCCCTGTCCAACACCAACTCCCGGAGTTCACCGAGACTCACGTCCATCGAGTCAGTGATGCCATCCAGCCATCTCATCCTCTGTCGTCCCCTTCTCCTCCTATCCCCAATCCCTCCCAGCATCAGAGTCTTTTCCAATGAATCAACTCTTCACATGAGGTGGCCAAAGTACTGGAGTTTCAGCTTTAGCATCATTCCTTCCAAAGAAATCCCAGGGCTGATCTCCTTCAGAATGAACTGGTTGGATCTCCTTGCAGTCCATGGCACTCTCAAAAGTCTTCTCCAACACCACACTTCAAAAGCATCAATTCTTCAGTGCTCGGCCTTCTTCACAGTCCAACTCTCGCATCCATACATGACCACAGGAAAAACCATAGCCTTGACTAGACGAAACTTTGTTGGCAAAGTAATGTCTCTGCTTTTGAATATGCTATCTAGGTTGGTCATAACTTTCCTTCCAAAGAGTAAGCATCTTTTAATTTCATGGCTGCAGTCATCATCTGTAGTGATTTTGGAGCCCAGAAAAATAAAGTCTGACACTATTTCCATAGTTTCCCCATCTGTTTCCCATGAAGTGATGAGACTGGATGCCATGATCTTCATTTTCTGAATGTTGAGCTTTAAGCCAACTTTTTCACTCTCCACTTTCACTTTCATCAAGAGGCTTTAGGCTTTAGTGAAATCTTCAAATTTCCAATGTCATTTTTCACAGAAATAGAAAAAATAACCCTATGACTTGTATGGAACCACAAATGACCTTGAATGGCTAAAGCAAACCTGAAAAAGAAAAACAAAGCTGGGGGAACAATGATTCCTGATTTCAAGCTACAACAAAGATACAGTAATCAAAACAGCATGGTACTGACATAAAAATAGGCACATAGACCAAGTAACAGAGAGCCCAAAATAAACACTTATATATATGCTCAACTAACATTTGACAAGGGAGTCAAGAATAGTCAATGAAGAAATGATAGACTCGTCAATAAATGGAATTAGGGAAACTGGATAACCACATGTAGAAGAATAAAATTGAATGCTTATCTTACACCACTCACAAAAAGTTAACTCATAATGGATTAAAGGCTTAAATATAAGCCCTGAAACTATAAAACTCCCAGAAGAAAACAGGAAAAAAGTTCATTAATATTGATTTTGGCAATAATTCTCTGGCTATAACAAACAAACAAAAAAAAGCAGAAGCAACAAAAGATGAAATATATTATGTCATTCAATATTTTGTATATGTGAACAATAAAAAGTAGCTGTAACTTTAAAGTGAGATGATGCACATGTTTTTTTTTTTTTTTTTTTTTTAATTGGGGGTCTTTTCCCCCTTACCTTTAAATCCATCACAACAAAGCTGTTTTAAAAAAGAAAAGAAATAAAAAGCCAGAGTTGATGCACATGTTTTTTAAACTGAAAGAAGTAAATAGGATTCTAATTTAATGATCTTTTAAAATATACTTCTTTTAGAAGTATAAAACATCTGCTGTAACACATCAAATAATAATAAATAGTATTTCCTTCTCCATTAACCCCATTCCCTTGACAGTCTGGTTTCTTCTTTCATTCTTACTTGCCCTTATTTTCACTAGACACATTCAAACACATAAACATAAAGGGGATTTTTCTGACGTGTCTCATTTTTTACTTAGATTCCCATCATTGTCTCCTAAATGGTCTCAAAGCCTCAATATGGCTTTGCTCCAGTCACTTTATCTTTTTATTTATATATTTATTTTAATTGGAGGCTAATTACTTTACAATATTGTAGTGGTTTTTGCCATACATTGAAATGAATCAGCCATGGGTTTACATATGTTCCCCATCCCTCAGGGTCATCACAGTGCTCTAGCCCTGAGCACCTGGTCTCATGCATCGAACCTGGTCTGGCACTCTGTTTCACATATGATAATATATACGTTTTAATGCTATTCTTTCAAATCATCCCACCCTCGCCTTCTCCCACAGAGTCCAAAAAAATGTTCTATACATCTGTGTCTCTTTTGCTGTCTTGCATACAGGGTTATCATTACCATCTTTCTAAATTCCATATATGTGTGTTAGTATACTGTATTGGTGTTTTACTTTCTGACTTACTTCATTCTGTATAATAGGCTCCAGTTTCATCCACCTCATTAGAACTGATTCAAATGCATTCTTTTAAATAGCTGAGTAATACTCCATTGTGTATATGTACCACTGCTTTCTTATCCATTCATCTGCTGATGGACATCTAGGTTGCTTCCATGTCCTGGCTATTATAAACAGTGCTGCGATGAACATTGGGGTACACATGGCTCTTTCAATTCTGGTTTCCTCCGTGTGTATGCCCAGCAGTGGGATTGCTGAGTCATATGGCAATTCTATGTCCATTTCTTAAGGAATCTCCACACTGTTCTCCATAGTGGCTATACTAGTCTACATTCCCACCAACAGTGTAAGAGGGCTCCCTTTTCTCCACACCCTCTCCAGGATTTATTGTTTGTAGACTTTTGGATCGCAGCCATTCTGACTGGTGTGAGATGGTACCTCATTGTGGTTTTGATTTGCATTTCTCTGATAATGAGTGATGTTGAGCATCTTTTCATGTGTTTGTTAGCCATGTATATGTCTTCTTTGGAGAAATGTCTGTTTAGTTCTTTGGCCCGTTTTTTGATTGGGCATTTTTTTTTTTTTTCTGGAATTGAGATACAGGAGTTGCTTGTATATTTTTGAGATTAATTCTTTGTCAGTTGCTTCATTTGCTATTATTTTCTCCCATTCTGAAGGCTGTCTTTTCTCCTTCCTTATAGTTTGCTTCGTTGTGCAAAAGCTTTTAAGTTTAATTAGGTCCCACTTGTTTATTTTTGGTTTTATTCCGTGACTCTGAAGGGTGGGTCATAGAGGATCCTGCTGTGATTTATGTCAGAGAGTGTTTTGCCTATGTTTTCCTCTAGGAGTTTTATAGTTTCTGGTCTTACGTTGAGATCTTTAATCTATTTTGAGTATATTTTTGTGTATGGTGTTAGAAAGAGTTCTAGTTTCATTCTTTTACAAGTGGTTGACCAGTTTTCCCAGCACCATTTGTTAAAGAGATTGTTTTTCCTCCATTGTACATTCTTGTCTCCTTTGTCAAAGGTAAGGTGTCCATAGATGTGTGGATTTATCTCTGGGCTTTCTATTTTGTTCCATTAATCTATATTTCTGTCTTTGTGCCAGTACCATACTGTCTTGATGACTATGGCTTTGTAGTAGAGCCTGAAGTCAGGCAGGTTGATTCCTCCAGTTCCATTCTTCTTTCTCAAGATTGCTTTGGCTATTCAAGGTTTTTTGTATTGCCATACAAATTGTGAAATTATTTTTTCTAGTTCTCTGAAAAATACCATTGGTAACTTGATAGGGATTGCATTGAATCTATAGATTTCTTTGGGTAGTATATTCATTTTTGCTATATTGATTATCCCGCCCCATGTACATGGTATATTTCTCCATCTATTTGTGTCCTCTTTGATTTCTTTCACCAGTGTTTTATAGTTTTCTATATATAGGTCTTTTGTTTCTTTAGGTAGATTTATTCCTAAGTATTTTATTATTTTTGTTGCAATGGTGAATGGAATTGTTTCCTTAATTTATCTTCCTGTTTTCTCATTGTTAGTGTATAGGAATGCAAGGGATTTCTGCGTGTTAATTTTCTATCCTGCAACGCTACTATATTCATTGATTAGCTCTAGTAATTTTCTGGTGGAGTCTTTAGGGTTTTATTTATAGAGGATCGTGTCATCTGCAAACAGTGAGAATTTTACTTCTTCTTTTCCAATCTGGATTCCTTTTATTTCTTTTTCTTCTGTTATTGCTGTGGCTACAACTTCCAAAACTATGTTGAGTAGTAGTGGTGAGAGTGGGCATCCTTGTCTTGTTCCTGACTTTAGGGGCAATGCTTTCAGTTTTTCACCATTGAGGATAATGTTTGCTGTGGATTTATTATATATAGCTTTTTTTATATTGAGGTATGTTCCTTCTATGCCTGCTTTCTGGAGGGTTTTTGTCATAAATGGATGTTGAATTTTGTCAAAGGCTTGCTTTCCATATATTGAGATAATCATATGGTTTTTAATCTTTTAATTTGTTAACGTGGTGCATTACATTGATTGATTTGCAGATATTAAAGAATCCTTGCATCCCTGGGATAAAGGCCACTTGGTCATGATGTATGATCTTTTTAATATATTGTTGGATTCTGTTTGCTAGAATTTTGTTAAGGATTTTTGCATCTATGTTCATCAGTGATATTGGCCTATAGTTTTCTTTTTTGGTGGCATCTTTGTCTGGTTTGGGGATTAGGGTGATGGTGGCCTCATAGAATGAGTTCGGAAGTTTACCTTCCTCTGCGAATTTCTGGAAGAATTTGAGTAGGATAGATGTTAGATCTTCTCTAAATTTTTGGTAAAATTCAGCTGTGAAGCCGTCTGGTCCTGGGCCTTTGTTTGCTGGAAGATTTCTGATTACAGTTTCAGTTTCTTTGCTTGTGATGGGTCTGATAAGATTTTCTATTTCTTCCTGGTTCAGTTTGGAAAGTTATACTTTTCTAAGAATTTGTCCATTTCTTCCAAGTTGTCCATTTTATTGGCACATAGTTGCTGATAGTAGTCTCTTATGATCCTTTGTATTTCTGTGTTGTCTCTTGTGATTTCTCCATTTTCATTTCTAATTTTGTTGACTTGATTCTTCACCCTTTGTTTCTTGTTGAGTCTGGCTAACTTTTTGTCTATTATATTTGTCTGCTCAAAGAACAAGCTTTTAGCTTTGTTGATTTTTGCTGTGGTCTCTTTTGTTTCTTTTGGATTTATTTCTGCACTGATTTGTATGATTTCTTTCCTCCTATTAACCCTGAGGTTCTTCATTTTTTCCTATTCTAGTTGCTTTAGGTGTAGAGTTAGGTTATTTATTTGACTTTTTTCTTGTTTCTTGAGGTAAGCTTGTATTGCTATGAACCTTCCCCTTAGCATTGCTTTTACTGAATCTCATAGGCTTTGGGTTGTCATGTTTTCATTTTCATTCTTTTCTATGCATATTTTGATTTCTTTTTTGATTTCTTCTGTGATTTGTTGGTTATTCAAAAGTGTGTTGTTTAGCCTCCATATGTTTGATGTTTTAATAGTTTTTTTTTTTTTTTTCCTGTAGTTGACATCTAATCTTACTGCACTGTGATCAGAAAAGAGACTTGGAATGATTTCAATTTTTTTGAATTTACCAAGGCAAGATTTATGGCCCAGGATGTAATCTATCCTGGAGAACGTTCTGTGGGCACTTGGGAAAAAGGTGAAATTCATTGTTTTGGGGTGAAATGTCCTATAGACATCAATTAGGTCTAACTGGTCCATTGTATCATTTAAAGTTTATGTTTCCTTGCTAATTTTCTGTTTAGTTGATCTATCCATAGGTGTGAGTGGGGTATTTAAGTCTCACACTATTATTGTGTTACTGTTAATTTCCCCTTTCATACATGATTTGCATTTGCCTTACATATTGCAGCGTTCCTATGTTAGGTGCATATATATTTATAATTGTTACCTCTTCTTCTTGGAATGATCCTTTGATCATTATGTAGTGTCCTTCTTTGTCTCTTGTCACAACCTTTATTTCAAAGTCTATTTTATCTGATATGAGTATTGATACTCCTGCTTTTTTTTTTTTTTTTTTTTTGGTCTCCATTTGCTTGAAATATCTTTTTCCAGCCCTTCACTTTCAGTCTTTATGTGTTCCTTGTTTTGAGGTGGGACTCTTGTAGACAACATATATAGGGGTCTTGTTTTTGTATCCATTTAGCCATTCTTTGTCTTTTGGTTGCGGCATTCAACCTATTTACAATTTAAGGTAATTATTGATAAGTTTGATCCTGTTGCCATTTAGTTTGTTGTTTTGGGTTCGAGTTTATACACCTTTTCTGTGTTTCCTGTCTAGAGAAGATCCTTTAGCATTTGTTGAAGAGCTGGTTTGGTGGTGCTGCATTCTCTCAGCTTTTGCTTGTCTGTAAAGCTTTTGATTTCTCCTTCATCTTTGAATGAGATCCTTGCTGGGTACAGTAATCTGGGGTGTAGGTTTTTCTCTTTCATCACTTTAAGTATGTCCTGCCATTCCCTTCTGGCATGAAGAATTTCTATTGAAAGATCAGCTGTTATCCTTATGGGAATCCCCTTGTATGTTATTTGTTGTTTTTCCCTTGCTGTTTTTAGTATTTGTTCTTTATGTTTTATCTTTGTTAATTTGATTAATATGTGTCTTGGGGTGTTTCACCTTGGGTTTATCCTGTTTGGGACTCTCGGGTTTCTTGGACTTGGGTGGCTATTTCCTTCCCCATTTTAGGGAAGGTTTTAACTATTATCTCCTCAAGTATTTTCTCTTGGCCTTTCTTTTTGTCTTCTTCTTCTGGGACTCCTATGATTTGAATGTTGGGATGTTTGACATTGTCCCAGAGGTCTCTGAGGTTGTCCTCATTTCTTTTAATTATTTTTTCTTTTTTCCTCTCTGCTTCATTTATTTCTACCATTCTATCTTCCACCTCACTTATCCTATCTTCTACCTCCGTTATTCTACTGTTGGTTCCCTCCAGAGTGTTTTTGGAGGGAGTGTTTTTGTTCCCTCAAGAGTTTTTTATAAATGCAATAAATCTCATTTATTGCATTATTCATTATTTATTGACTCTTTTTATTTCTGCTAGGTCCTTGTTAAACATTTCTTGCATCTTCTCAGTCTTTGTCTCCAGGCTATTTATCTGTAACTCCATTTTGTTTTCAAGATTTTGGATCATTTTTACTATCATTATTCTGAATTCTTTTTCAGGTAGATTCCCTATCTCCTCCTCTTTTATTTGGTTTGGTGAGCATTTATCATGTTCCTTTACCCCCTGAATATTTCTTTGCCTTTTCATCTTGTTCAGATTGCTGTTTTTGGGGTAGTCTTTCTGTATTCTGTCTTGTCCAACTCTTTGCGACCCCATGGACTGTAGCCTACCATGCTCCTCTGTCCATGGGATTTTCCAGGCAATAGTACTGGAGTGGATTGCCATTTCCTTCTCCAGGGGATCTTCCCGACCCAGGGATTGAACCCAGGTCTCCCAAATTGTAGACAGATGCTTTACCACCTGAGCCACCAGGGAAGCATTTCTGTATTCTAGCAGTTTGTGGTTCCTCTTTATTGTGGATGTTCCTTCCTGTGGGTGGGGTGGACGAGTGGCTTGTCAAGGTTTCCTGGCTAGGGAAGCTTGTGTTGGTGTTCTGGTGAGTGGAGCTGGATTTCTTCTCTCTGGAGTGTAAAAAATTGTCCAGTAATGAGTTTTGAGGTGTCTATGGGTTTGGTGTGACTTTGAGAAGCCTGTATATTAAAGCTGTGGGCTATGTTCCTGCATTGCTGGAGAATTTGTGTGGTATGTCTTGCTCTGAAACTTGTTGGCTCTTGGGTGGAGCTTGGTTTCACTGTAGGTATGGAGGCTTTTGGATGAGCTCTTATTAGTTAATGTTCCCTGGAGTCAGGAGTTCTCTGCTGTTCTCAGGTTTTGGATTTAAGCCTCCTGCCTCTGGTTTTCAGTCTTATTCTTAAAGTAGCCTCAAGACTTCTCCATCCATACAGCACCTATGAAAAAACGTCTAGGTTAATGGAGAAAAGATTCTACACAGTGAGGCACACCCAGAAAGGGTCGCTGAGTTACATGGAGAAGAGAAGAGGGAGGGGGGAGATAGAGGTGACAAGGAGCAGAAGAGGGGGTGGTCAAAAGGAGAGAGACAGATCTGGCCAGTAATCAGTTCCCTAAGTGTTCTCCACAGCCCAGAATACCCAAAGAGATTCAGATTTGGGTAGAGAAGAGAAGGGGGAGGAAGGAGACAGAGGTGACCTAGGGGAGAAAAAGAAGAGTCAAAAGGGGGATAGGGCAATCAAGCCAGTAATCACACTCTGAAGTAAACATGGGTACTGAAGATTGGATTCTTAAAGGTACATAATTGATAACAAATACCAAAAAGCAAAGATTAAGAATCTAGAGTAGAAGTTAGACTCTCAAAAATACACTATTTAAAAAAATCACAATAATTATAACAAATATATACATGAAATTTCCTCTAAAAATAGGGTATTTTTTGCAAGGTAATAGTAGGTTATAAAAATGAAAATTAAAGGAGTGATAAAGGACTTAAAATTTAAAAAATCAAAAAAAATTTTAAATGATAATACTAAAGATATATCTAGGAATTTCTCTGGAGCTGTTGTGGGCAGTGTGGGGTCAGTTCAATTTAAGATAGTTCCTTGTTCCAGCTTATACTTCTCAAGATCTATAGGCCCCTTCCAAAGTAGTCGGTGCTAACTATGAGGTTTTAATCTGTTGCACCTGTCACTTCCAAAGCAGTTCCCTCTGTTCATTTTGGCTTCTTCTGTTTGCAAGTCTCTTCAGTGTCTAATTTCTGCCCTGACTCAAGGGGGCGAAAGTAGTCACTTATTTAGGCTCCCTTGTTCAGTCTTTCTGTGCTGTGGGGAGGGAGGAACACTGCAAACAAATATCACTTGTGGGTGTGGGGAGTGCTTGCAGTGTTTTAGTCACACTGGGTTTACCCCCGCTCATGGCATGTGTGCTTTCCCAGCTGATCAGGCTCCAGGTTGCTTTGCAGGGGAACTGTCTAAAGTGGGCTCTGCATTATGTGCACTTCCCAGGTCTAAGCCACTCAGGTTCAGGTTCTGGGGTACTCCTCAAAGGCGCAGACTCGGTTAGGTCTGCATTTTGTGCCCTTCCCAGGTCCAAGCAGCTCAGGTGACCAGGTGCTTGTTGAGCACACTCTCCTCAGGTGGGGCGGTGTGTCTTATCACCTCTCCCATCCCAGCTGCTCAGTTTCCTGGGTACGCAGTGGGAGCGCCATTTCAGTGTGCCATGTGTCTCCTCTGGGGAGCTGATTTCTGGCTGTGACCCTCCCGGCGGATGTCAACCATCCAGGATCCCAGGAAGACTTGGTTAGCAACTGGGAGCCTGCTTGCAGTTTGGTAGAGGATGCTGTCTCTGGGGCTGAGATTGCCCCTTTCCAGCTCTGGCTATTGCCCACCTGCCTCTCTGCCTCTGGTGGTGGATGGGCTGGTCCACAGCCGTCTAGCTCTCCTCTGGTATTCGCTCAGTCCTTAGATCTGTGAGCAGCCCATTAGTGCCTTAGGTTAGAGCTTTTTGTGGGAAAGTTCTCTCTCTCTCTCTCTCTCTCTCTCTCTCTCTCTCTCTCTCTGTCTCTGGCTATCCCACAGTTTGGGTTGCTATCTCACATTAGCTCCCTCAGATTGTCCTCAGGGCATTCAGGTCCGGTCCCTACCCTAAGCAATGCAGTCCACACCTTCCTGTTCAGCCCCAGCTTGCTGGTGGTGGTTGTGAGCGTCTGGGCTACTTCTCTGCTGGGAGTTGCCGTTAGGCATGTAATCTGTGGGTTTTATTTATTTATTTATCCTCCTGGTTATGTTGCCCTCTGAGATTCCAAAACTTCCCACAGACCCACTGGTGAGAGGGTTTCCTGGTGTTTGGAAACTTCTGTTTTACGACTCCCTCCCTGGGACGGGTCTCCATCCCTAACTCTTTTGTCTCTCTTTTTATCTTTTATATTTTGTTCTACCTCTTTTTGAAGACAATGGGCTGGTTTCTGGGTGCCTGGTGTCCTCTGCCAAGGTTCAGAAGTTGTTTTGTGGAATTTGCTCAGTGTTCAAATAGTCTTTCAATGAGTTTGTGGGGGAGAAAGTGGTCTCCCTGTCCTAATCCTCTGCCATCTTAGGACCACCCCCCTCCAATCACTTTAAATATAAAGAATGAACTCCTTAGTTTGGCCAAGACTCTTAATGATCTGACCCCTATCCATCTCTCTAACATCCTGCCATATATAATTTTTGCCCCTTCCACCCATATTTACTTGTACCTCCTTAAAAATGTAAGTATGCTGATTTATTTCTATAGACTTTTACATCTTATACTCCTCTTACATAGAATGTTTTTTCCTCCTTCTTTGTCTAGGTTAAAGCTACTCTTTATTCAAAACTTATTTCAAACTCCTGGAATTATTTCCTGACTCACGCATCCTTTTTCCTATACTGCACTCTAGAAAACATCTAGGAAACTGAAGACTTATTATTCCCCCACAGATCACAACTCTGGTCAAAACTGTATTTTTTAAAAGTCTGATGGTTATATATTCCCATTGCCTCACTGACATACTCCAGAAATGAAACCAAGGATTGATAAATGGGAGATGCTCACTGTCCTGTATCCTTGGTAATGGGTTATTTAGACAGCATGTTGCTTGCATTAGTTTCTTACTCTTTTCATCATTCCAAAGAGTTTGGCCTGCCCAGAAGAAAGCAAGAAAACAATAAATCCAATGATTAACATTTTACAATTGAAAAAATTGAACACAAAAGGTTTAATTTCTGTTTGAGTTACAGAGCTAGTGAGTGACAAAAACCAAAATTCTACCTCTGGCAGACTGATTATAGAGCAGATGCTCTAAACCATGATAGAATATTGACTTTTACCTCTAAATGGACAATATACACACATTACACTGGAGGTGCTCACTAAATTTTGTAGTTTCTAAGCTAAGTATGACTACTACATGCATGCTTCTATAGAACTATTTACATATTTTAACAAATTCCTTTCCTTTTAGCAAATATTTATTTTTGACTATCCTATTAAGTATAAACAACTGTGCTAGTTTAGTGCTAATTTGGACAAAATAATTTCAAATTCTGGGATAGTCAAGGTGCTTAAAAAAAAAAAAAAAAAAAAAAACTCTGAAAAAAAATGAAAAAGAAAACCCCTAAGGGTTTGTGAAAACAATACTGACTCTGACATCAAACTGAATCTAAAACTAGGCTTCTCTACTTACTACCTATGTGACATTGAGTGTGCATCTTAGCCTTTTCAAGCCACTCTAAAATGATAATTGTAATAGTACCTACCCTTTTCAGTAATCCATATGTGAGAAAGTACCTAGCACCACAATTATCAATCATTGTCAATTCTCTCTTTGAAGCACTTAATAATACTGTTTGTTCTTTATAAGCATCCTTTATCTACTTTGGAGAATAAAAATGACTTCATCGTTTTTGCTGAATCACTGAATGTACTATTTCAGCATTACTACTTATCCTCATGCAAAAAAAATTGTCATTTACAAATTATTGTTATCTGGTATTTGACAAATGCTAAGGGACCTCTTAGTATTATTTAGCTCATGTAAGTTTTATATACTTGGAAAAAACTTCCATGATATTGAAACAAAGTGTTGGAAAAATGATAAAGTCACATAATGAAATTTCTACATGATACCAAAAGAGAATACAAATCATGCTTACCCTTTTTATTTTTGTTCTGAGAATTGAACAAAAAGAAGGAGATTGAATGAAACTGGAGAAAGATGTCACTGCCTATGGCTATCATGAGTTATTAAGAAAAATTGTGATGTTTCTTTTTATTTCTGTTAGTTTAGATTCTTAATAGAAGTGTATGAGAACTGTTTTTTCATCACTCTCTGTTTAACCAATGCCAGAGAATCAATAAGCCAGGCATTTGTAACAAAACAAATAAATGATGATATCACTTACCTTTGCGTATCAGGGCTGATGATTAAAAATAAACACATACATATTTGGCAGCTCTGGAATCACCTTTAGATGTTTCGATGCCTAAATATCTCAGGCAAAACATGGATTATGAATAAAGATGGCCCCTATGTATAATAATGGGAATCTCATTACAGATAACTAATACAAAGATCTTGAATGAGGGGTATCTCCTCACTGCCGCACTTTCTGACCTTGAACATGGAATAGCTCCTTTAGGCCCTCCTGTGCCCATGCAGCCACCACTCATGGGAGGTGGGGTTGCCCCTCCTGGCCGCCACTCCTGGCCTCGGGCGCGGGGTAGCTCCTCTCGGCTGCCGCCCCTGACCTCAGACAATGACCATTATATCTACTACTGTGGGCAGGAATCCCCCAGAAGAAATGGAGTAGGCATCATGGTCAACAAAAGAGTTTGAAATGCAGTACTTGGATGCAATCTCAAAAATGACAGAATGGTCTCTGTTCGTTTCCAAGGCAAACCATTCAATATCATAGTAATCCAAGTCTATGCCCCAACCAGTAACACAAAAGCTGAAGTTGAACGGTTCTATGAAGACCAACAAGACCTTTTAGAACTAACACCCCAAAAAGATGTCCTTATCATTATAGGGGACTGGAATGCAAAAGAAGGAAGTCAAGAAACACCTGGAGTAACAGGAAAATTTGGCCTTGGAATACAGGATGAAGCAGGGCAAAGACTAAAATAGAGTTTTTGCCAAGAAAATGCACTGGTCATAGCAAACACCCTCTTCCAACAACACAAGAGAAGACTCTACACATGGACATCACCAAATGGTCAACACCGAAATCAGATTGATTATATTCTTTGCAGCCAAGATGAAGAAACTCTATACAGTCAACAAAAACAAGACCAGGAGCTGACTGTGGCTCAGATGATGAACTCCTTATTGCCAAATTCAAACTTAAATTGAAGAAAGTAAGGAAAACCACTAGACCATTCAGGTATGACCTAAATCAAATCCCTTATGATTATACAGTGGAAGTCAGAAATAGATCTGATAGATAGAGTGCCTGATGAACTATGGATTGAGGTTTGTGACATTGTACAGGAGACAGGAATCAAGACCACCCCCATGGAAAAGAAATGCCAAAAAGCAAAACGGCTGTCTGGGGAGGCCTTACAAATAGCTGTGAAAAGAAGAGAAGCGAAAAGCAAAGGAGAAAAGGAAAGATATAAACATCTGAATGCAGAGTTCCAAAGAATAGTAAGAAGAGATAAGAAAGCCTTCCTCAGTGATCAATGCAAAGAAATAGAGGAAAACAACAGAATGGGAAAGACTAGAGATCTCTTCAAGAAAATTAGAGATACCGAGGGAACATTTCATGCAAAGATGGGCTCGATAAAGGACAGAAATGGTATGGACCTAACAGAAGCAGAAGATATTAAGAAGAGGTGGCAAGAATACACAGAAGAACCGTACAAAAAAGATCTTCATGACCCAGATAATCACGATGGTGTGATCACTGACCTAGAGCCAGACATCCTAGAATGTGAAGTCAAGTGGGCCTTAGAAAGCATCACTATCAACAAAGCTAGTGGAGGTAATGGAATTCCAGTTGAGCTATTTAAAATCCTGAAAGATGATGCTGTGAAAGTGCTGCCCTTAATATGCCAGCAAATTTGGAAAACTCAGCAGTAGCCACTGGACTGGAAAAGGTCAGTTTTCATTCCAGTCCCAAAGAAAGGCAATGCCAAAGAATGCTCAAAATACCACACAATTGCACTCATCTCACATGCTATTAAAGTAATGCTCAAAATTCTCCAAGCCAGGCTTCAGCAGTACGTGAACAGTGAACTTCCAGCTGTTCAAGCTGGTTTTAGAAAAGGCAGAAGAACGAGAGACAAAATTGCCAACATCCGTTGGATCATCAAAAAAGCAAGACAGTTCCAGAAAACCATCTATTTCTGCTTTATTGACTATGCCAAAGCCTTTTGGATCACAATAAACTGTGGAAAATTCTAAGAGATGGGAATACCAGACCACCTGGCCTGCCTCTTGAGAAATTTGTATGCAGGTCAGGAAGCAACAGTTAGAACTGGACATGAAACAACAAAACTGGTTCCAAATAGGAAAAGGAGTACGTCAAGGCTGTATATTGTCACTCTGCTTATTTAACTTCTATGCAGAGTACATCATGAGAAATGCTGGGCTGGAAGAAGCACAAGCTGGAATCAAGATTGCCGGGAGAAATATCAATAACCTCAGACATGCAGGTGACACCACCCTATGGCAGAAAGTGATGAGGAACTAAAAAGCCTCTTGATGAAGGTGAAAGAGGAGAGTGAAAAAGTTGGCTTAAAACTCAACATTCAGAAAACAAAGATCATGGCATCTGGTCCCATCACTTCCTGGGAAATAGATGGGGAAACAGTGTCAGACTATTTTTTGGTGCTCCAAAATCACTGCAGATGGTGACTGCAGCCATGAAATTAAAAGACCCTTACTCCTTGGAAGGAAAGTTATGACCAACCTAGATAGCATATTGAAAAGCAGAGACATTACTTTGCCAACAAAGGTCCGTCTAGTCAAGGCTATGGTTTTTCCTGTGGTCATGTATCGATGTGAGAGTTGGACTGTGAAGAAAGCTGAACATCGAAGAATTGATGCTTTTGAAGTCTGGTGTTGGAGAAGACTCTTGAGAGTCCCTTGGACTGCAAGGAGATCCAACCAGTCCATTCTGAAGGAGATCAGCCCTGGGATTTCTTTGGAAGGAATGATGCTAAAGCTGAAACTCCAGTACTTTGGCCACCTCATGCGAAGATTTGACTCATTGGAAAAGACTCTGATGCTGGGAGGGATTGGGGGCAGGAGGAGAAGGGGACGACAGAGGATGAGATGGCTGGATGGCATCACTGCCCCAATGGACGTGAGTCTGAGTGAACTCCGGGAATTGGTGATGGACAGGGAGGCCTGGCATGCTGTGATTCATGGGGTCTCAAAGAGTCGGACACGACTGAGCAACTGAACTGAACTGAACTGAATACAAAGAACTGTACAATGAATTGTGTATATTAATATCATTATTTTTAAAAAGTATTTATGTATTTGTGTATATGTTGTATTTATTTTTGGTTGCATGGGTCTTCGTTGCTGCAAGCAGGCTTTCTCTAGTTATGGTGAGCAAGGGTTACTCCCTAGTTGTGGTGCATGTGATTCTCACTGTGGTGGCTTCTCTTGTTGCAGAGCACTGAGTCGCAGATACATGGACTCAGTACTTGCAGCTTGTGGACTCTAGAACATGAGCTCAGTGGTTGTGGTTCACAGCTTTAGTTGCTCTGCAGCATGTGGAATCTTCTTGGACCAGGGATCCAACCCACGTACCCTGCAGTGGCAGGTGGATTTTTAACCACTGGACAACCAGGGAAGTCCATACATCATTCTAAGTACTATGAAAGTATTGTGCCCTAAACTTAATAGTTAACAACATTTAATGGAAAAAATGCCATAGAGAGCAACACTTTAAATATTGAAAAAACTGAACTATTGGTTATGTGTTTCACTTTTTCAGAAATAGAACATCTAGAAGCTTATTCCTTTTTAAATGTCAAGAGGACTTTGGTTCTTTCATGACCAAAGGGGCTACGTAAGGGATGTTGCACATTATATTAGGTAGAAACAATTTAGGTTGCTAGAAAAGATTCAAATAACACTGTGTCCTGTGGGAGTCTATTTTTCTCAAAGAGCATTTCATATTTTTTACTACAGCAGCTGATTCACTGACTAAATATAGTCAGGCTGGAATTTCTGTGATTCTATTTTCTTTCTCACACGGTTGCAAAATGGTTGCCACAGTTCCAGGAATCCCATTTGTATCCCAACCTATCTACATGTTTATTTAGCCAGAACTCTTTACCTGATCCTTAGGTACAAATGAAACTTATATTAAAAAGTTATTTATCTTTTACCTCATATAGATTGGAGTAAGCAGAGTATAAAGGTTTGAGAAATGTATATTGGGGAGAGCTTACCTACGTTTCTACCACAGAAATAAAACTTTTTTAAGAGGTCTATATTCCTAAAAGGAATTATAGTCTCTCTTTTGGACATGCTCTTCCAATGTGGTTGTTACTGTGGATAACACCCACTATGTTCTCCCATTAAATGACTCTTCGATACACTGTAAGAGAGAGATTATGTTAGAGCATTTGCTTTATCCAATGCGGTATTCATTTCAGTTTCTGTGTCCAAATTGAATTTCAATAAACAGTATGATGTTTTAAATATATGTATTTGCTCAATAAATAGATGAAGCATCACATTTTTAATTTATTTTTAATTGGAGGATAATTGCTTTACAATGTTATTGTGGCTTCTGCTGTACATCAATGTGAATCAGCTATAAATATACATATATCCCCTCCCTCTTGAGCCCCACCCACCTCCCCATCCCACTCTTTAGGTCATCACAGAGCACTGAGCTAAGCTCCCTGCATCACGTTGTTGATTTAGAATCTTTAGAATCTTTATGATGTCAGTATTATTTCAATTATAATTGATAAGTTGGATGGACCCTCTGAATAAGACAAATTATTGAAGTTTCAGGAAAAAAACTTTCTGTCAATTCTTAATAAAAATACAAACAGAAACAAGTGAAAATATATTTAAAATCAGAATATGCAACTGCTAAAAGAAATCTAACCCATCACTATAGTTCATTACACTTACAAATTTAGCTATGCATTAGAATCTCCTGAGATGATTTTCAAAATAAACATTATGGCTCTACTTCAGTCTGGCTGAATCAAAATTTCTGGGTGGTGGTATCAGTGTATCTCTACAGTCAAGTCACCAGATGGTTCTTATGCATTGGTTTTCAGACTCATTAAATAACAAGCACACAAAGTAATGTTGCACACCTTTTAAAACTGTCTCTATTATTTTTAATACAGTAAACTGCAAAAAAAGAGGGATACTAATAAAGGATAAGTGAACCTCAGCAGGAAAATTGATTTGAAATAAAGCAAATAATTTTATTCTGGGAAATTTGGAGCCTCCCAAATCTCAAGGTATATGATCTGATTATACACTTGTAACACTTAAGAGGAAAAATATTTTTTTAAAAAAAGAGAGAATTGTACTTAAGGAAATTAAAAAGTCTAGAAAGCCTTGATTTCCAGTTCATTGAAATTCAATTAGGCCACTTGTCTGAGAAGAAATTTCAGTTCAAGATCCTCAAAAAGTTCAAGTTCTCCTTGAGATTCACTGCTACACAGCTACTGTTCATCAGACAGCTGATCTTGCTGATGGGTTAATTAATCACATCAGCCCAACTGGATGGCAACAGTTTCAAATTACTCAATGGAGTGTTGTCATTGCCAATGATTTCTTATTATATACCTTGATGGAGGAGAGTTTATCATTAATGAACAAGTGGCCTCCAGAACTTGGTTAAGAGCTCTCTTAGAGACAAAAAGAATCAAATTTCCTCCCCAAATTTCTAAAATCCCCTTAATAAGATGGCCTGAAACTCAGAAATATGCTAGCAATGAACAAATGTACAATAACAACTGAAAAAATAGAATGCATTTTAAATTCTTCAGATTAAAATATTATAATGGTAGTAATTTCAGATTAACAAAGTATATTCTAAATATGGATTGTTTTCCAATGTCTTCTCCTACATATACTGCTTTTCTTATACAGATAACTTTCTATCTTATTTTGACATTTTTTAACTTTCCCTGTCATTCTACTTAAAGCAGTATAGAGTTCTCCCAACATTTTAGTGGACATCAGATTTACCACGTACTTTATGCTATGCTTCAATGTGTCATTGTTTTTATTAACAAAAAAAATGAAAATAAGCCATCCGAATTTAATAAATTGACATTCGAATTGGGCCAACCTTTATCTTTTCACCATGTCAAGTGTAAATGATAGTGACAAAGCATCAAATACATTATTATTTCAAATGATAATATTAACTATACTGATAATGTTCAAAACTTGCCAAACTGGGTAGTAGACCGACTTATTTGTACTTTTCAAAGAGTGTTTTAGTTCCTATGCAGGTTACTAGAATTTTCAAGTTTTATTTTAACTTTTTATTCAATACAATCTCCTTAATAATTTATTGATAAATATGAAAAAAATCAGAAGACAACATTTTACCAAGGCATTTTTTGCAGAAATCTGTATGTACATTATTTATTGTTATAAAGGATTTTTTAAAAATCTAAGACTCCAGTATTCTTGCCTGGAGAGTACCACTGACAGAGGAGCCTGGCAGGCTACAGTCCATGGGGTTGCAGAGTCGGACACAACTGAAGCTACTGAGCACACAAGACTCAAATAATAAAACAATAATAATAATGATAAGCATGGCAAAAATTGCTAATGCTTAGATAATGTTCTCTATATACCAGATACTGTACTGTGTCAAATTGCAAGACAGATTAAATTTTAGTCTATTATTTTACCTTGAGAGTTTCACTGAGTTCTCTAAGCCTCAACATTTCATCTGTAGTACAGGCATAATAAATATAACTGCCTCATAAGATTGTGATGAATAGATGTGAAAATGAAGGAAAAATGCACATTGTAAAAGCAATATGGTAGATTGTATGATGATTATGAAGATGCTGATGGTAATGTATTAACTCTGCCTTCTTTTAATTTTTAACCTGCTAATTAATCTTTTGTGTCTTTGTTATCTAGCACAGAAGCTGCAACTTTATAATTACTCAAAAACATTACATTGAACGGAGATTATATCAATGTAGAGTCAGAGAAGATTGAAATGGATTTTTCCTTTTAATAAGAAGCCAACAAGTCTACAGCCACAGGGTATAGACACCCAAATATAAACTTATTCTGCTTATAAACCTTATTCTATTTTGAAATGTATTTTCAACCTAAGTGCTAACTTTGATTTTTGCTTTATTGTACCAGCCCTCTATACCATATTTTTTGTCTTAATATTTATTTTTGGTAGGTCTTTCTTTACATTTTCAACTACTTTTCACCTTTATAAATGATTTTGTTAACAAAGGATTGAAAAAATATTCAATTGAAGCATATATTCTATTAATGAATAGAGGAAACATAGTAATGCAAAACACAAAAACATTGTTTTGTGTATATGTGTCTGTTCTTTTTGGAGGAGATGATGGAAACAATGTGACCATTGGTTGACTGGGTGATCAGAGGCTCCTCACCCCCTCCTCTGTCCTTGGAATGTCCTATGCCGTAGGAGCTGTTTGAAGGACGCAACCTTGAAAGAGGAAGGTAAGTTGTTGAGACCATTTAGATTGAATGTGTGACTGAATCCAGTTAAGGCCTCTATGTAAACTGTGAAGACTTTGACTGGCAGGTAGGGAGATCTACTCGTCTTCTGAGCCATCAAGGATAAGCCTCTTATGTAAGCTCCCTTGCTTATTAAACCCTCCACCTACCAGTCTGGGGCCCTCTGTCTCTTTCTTTGGTCTGTTCTTGCCCTCTGAGTATGGGGCCCAGTTTCGGATTTCACATGGGAACTCCAGAGGTTGCAAACCAACAATGCTATAGTTTGAGTTACTATTTTAAAGAAGATATGGGAAGTAATCAGTATCTTTGAATAAAGGGAAATACAACGTTAGCCTGTAAATGGTCTAAAAGAGGAAAAAAAATTGCTTAGAAGTCTGAAACCAGGTAAGATTCCAGCAGTGGTTTTAAAATAGAAATGTCCTATGTGTAATTCTTTTGCTAAAAACAAACAAAATAGATCTACAACCTCTTTTCAACAAATTATAAAAGACAAACCATTTGATTGCATAGAATTAATGAATTCCAACAGTTATTTATAAACTATTGATCTTTATATTATACCTAACTCATGACTAAAGTTTTAAATGAAAAAGAGAAAAACAAAATAGGGACTAATGAATCTGGGTGGAAAGATAGCAGGAGGGACAGATGAATGCCAAAGCTAGAAGAGAAATCAGAGTTGGATGTAATGTACAATTATAATTTGGATTGAGATTATTGAAGTAATATGTTCTCTTTCCATCTGGGAAAAACTAATACTAAATGAAGAGTAATAAACTAATGGTAAATAAACAAAAAAACACTTTTTTGGCAATTCTAGATGTCTAGTAGGAATCGTAATTTATAATAAGTTCTTTTGGATGTAAAAATATGTCATGGTACTACACAAAGATTAAAACCATATGATGATATATTAAAATAGAATCAATGTGATTGTTAGTAGATACACATCTAAAAATAATATTTCTGCCACAGGCTAAGAAACATGATATGAGATTCATATAAAATGCTGTTTGCTTTTTAAGGAGTTGATACTAATAACCACTCAAAACCTTATGAGGGAGGTCTTATTTCTATTTTAGAATGTAAGTATTCTTTTTCTTATTCAATTTGTTTTTTGTCTCCTGGCTTAAATAATCAAGTAATTCTTTTTAAAAAGAGGTGTTTGGGGAACTCTGGCATACGCTGGCAACTTGCAGAAATTAATTTAAACCTAATTGAACTTCTCCCAGACATCTTAGTATCCCTTTAGAAAAGTTTCAGGGGAAAGGAGCTCGATAACATGGGCTTGCTATCTAAACAAACTCAATAAAAGGAATAAAAAAGTGTCTGGAGGGAAAAATTAAATGAGAGGAAAGTAAACCTATCAAAACAAATTTCTTTTCTCTAAATTGACATGGCAGTGTTGTTTCTTCCATTGCTCTAACCCACGAGGATCAAGCATTCGGATCAATGTCTATTTTATTGGAAGATTATGGATTTGGGGCTGTAGGATGTCTTGAGAACTTGTCTGGTCGATCCCCTTGCCTTCAGGTGAGACTATCTCTAAACTAATTTAGACAGATGAGAATTGTAATTTTAATGAATTCTAGTGAAAGTGATCCCATACCCTTTCTTTATTTATTTCTTTGTTGAGGAACTCTTATTTATTTAAAGCTAAGCATTAATGTGAGTTCTTCATCCCAGATACTGCAGCATACCTATAATAGTGCCTGATATCTTGCAGCTACTTACAAAGAATTAACTAACTAAACTAGATGAAAAGTGCTATGTCTTTTTTCCTAGTTTCCCAGGCTTTTAATTCTCTATTTTCAAAGTATGAAAGAATAATAGAATTTCAAATTTGAAGGAATCTTAAAAATATTCCCACAATTCTCAACTTGGGAGTTCTCAAACTGAACTCCAGGCTTTAAAACTACATTAAATGACAACAGCAGCAATAGCAAAAAATGCAAATATACCATAGAGAGTAGTGGGGCTTCCTTGGTGGCTCAATGGTAAATAATTTGCTTGCAATGCAGGAGTCACAGGAGATGCAGTTTCGATCCCTGGGTTGGAAAAATCCCCTGGAGGAGGGCATGGCTACCCTCTCCAGAATTCTTCCTGGATAATTCCATGGACAGAGGAGCCTCGTGGGCTCCATGGGGTCCCTGGGGTTGCAAAGAGTCAGGCATGACAGAAATGACTTAGCATGCACACACACAATGGAAAGTGCAATATGACAGGGAAAATGAATGGAAAGGGAAAGGTCTCCAGTTGAAGTGGATAGTGCTCTGGAAGCCATCAGGATAAAGCCAGAGACATCCAGAAAGTAGTCAGTGAAGATGATAATCAGTGGACAAGGCTATAGGCTTTCCTCAACCAGGTCAAACCATTGAGGCTTCCATGGGGTGAGAAACACAACTGAAGAAGTCATTAAGCATCCAGTTGGCTTCTTAGATGGCTCAGTGGTAAAGAGTCAGCCTGACAATGCAGGAGACACAACAGATACCTGTTTGATCCCTGGATGGGGAAGATACCCTGGAGAGGGAAATGGTGACCCACTCCAGTATTCTTGCCTGGGAAAGCCCATGAAGAGGGGAGCCTGCAGGCTACAGTCCATGGAGTTGCAAAAGAGTCGGACACGACTTAGCAACTAAAAACCACACCACAGGCATCCAGTAGCTACTGTCTGTGGTGTTGATTCTCAGATAGTAACAGAGAAAAATTACAGCTTGACCCTCTTGAAAATGTTTCAATGCTGAATAAATTTAAAAATTATACTAAGATTGAAAAAAAGCTGTTTTTCTCTTACCCACCTCTGAAAATGAATGCTATGGTAGAGTTAGTTTAAAGAAAGGGATAAGTAACATACTCTGATAGATATTCATTCAATGTAGTTTTTTTTTAGGGCAATCAAATCATGGCTTTCAGTGAGTGAAGTTCTCAACCACAGTAGATGAACGTGAATTGAATAGGCATGAACACCCAGATTATCAAACAATTTTCATTATTCAAGGAGTTCACATATAAGAATTATTATAAGTATTTTATAATTTCTGTCAGTTGAGATTAAAGTAATTTTGGAGCAAGAATTTCATCTATTGTTGGGAACATAGATCAACTCAGCTATAGTCCAGGATCTAAGTATATATGGATATTTGTATAAAAATGTCCCATGATGAGTATTACATAATCTGTAATTTATATATTCAAAGAGAAGCTATCATTTCAACTTTCCTGATTTTTTTTTTGTCAACTTTCTCATAGGAGTGAGTGGATGGGGAATAGTAAAATGTTCGAGGTGAATAAAAATGATTTAAGATCTATGTGGAAGTGACTTTCCTGGATATTCTGCTGTTAACCTGTCTCATGTCAATTTAATTCTTAGACCAGCCAGAAGAACCTAGAAGAGAAGAGGAAAATTTGTTCCTCCTCAACAAACTAGAAGGATTCAATTACCTTTAGTTGAAATGGGGCTGTTGCAATAGAAGCAGGTCTTAAAAGGCGCAGGGTGATGAAAACTTTAGTTTTGATTGTCTAACTCTGATAGGCCCAATAGACACCCAAATGAAGCTACAACTATCCATTTGAATATGAAAATAGTTTAGAAGAAGGTGAATACCCTAGGAAAATGAAAGATGGTTGCTAGGGATCATGCAAGGCTTACTTAAAGTTAGCAATTATGAATTTAAAGCAGGAACCAGTTGTGATTTTCCTCCAGCTGTATTCAGCTGCATGATTACTGTCACAGAGTAGCTGCAAAAGTGTAATGAAGTTTATATTTCACCAAGTGAATATGATGAAATAAGAAAAGAGAAAGAGAACTGAGGATCAATACAAGGAAGTGATTATGTGACTTATAAGAAATAGATATTTGGTCATTCAGACACACATATTTGGTTCTTCCAAATATGTCTTGGTCTTCTTCCATGATTCCTTGCTCTCAGTTCCCAAGACTCTTCCCATTTCCTGAGCAATGGGAGCATCTTTTGTCATAATATTTGTTCTCACTATTGAAATAGCTTCAGAGCCATCAAGGTGAAATGGGTGTCTTGATATTCATACCAAGTCCCTTTCTCCTACAACTGGGTTTATGTTAATAAGGTGATGTTTAGAAAACAGCTAAAGATGGAGGCTGTTTGTGAGGAGAAACAGCCCTGTGATTAGAGGGCCTCCTGGCAGGGGAGAGAGACTGGAGGTTGAATCAGTTGCTAATGGCCAGTGATGTAATCAGTCATGCCTATGGAATAAAGATTCCATTAAAACCCCACAAGGTAGACTTAGAATGTATTATGTTAAGTGAAATAAGTCAGCAAAGAAAGACAAAAACCATATGATTTCAGTTATATTTGGAATCTAAAAAACAAAATAAATTAATCAACATAAAACAGAAACCAACATAAATACAGAGAAGAAACTAATGGCTGCCAGAGGGTAGGGGAGTAGAAAGATTGATGAAATAGTTGAAAAGAATCAAGAGTTGCAGACTTTCAGCTATAAAACAAATAACAGGATGTAATGGACAGCAATAGATAATATAGTGAGTAATACTGTAATAACTTTGTACTGTGACGAATGGTAACTATATTCAGAGGGGTGATAATTTCATAATACATAAAAATATTGGATAACTATGTTGTACACCTGAAACTAATGTTGTAAGTCAACTATATTTCAAAAATCAAACAAAAAAAATGGGGTTCTGAGAACTTCTGGGTTGGTGAAGACACTGAAGTACTGGGAGAGTGGCATGCCTGGAGAGGACCTAGAAGCTCTGTGCCCTCTTCCCATACCTTGTCCTATGCATCTCTTCCATCTGTTTCTGAGTTGTATCCTTTTATAATAAACCAGTGATCTAGTGAGTAAAAATATTTCTCTAAGTTTTGTGACTTGTTACAGCAAATTATTTGAACCTAGGGAGAGGATTGTTATAACTTCTTATCTATAATAGGTCCATCAGAAGCACATGTCAAAAGCACTTCAACTTGTGATAGGCATCTGAAGTACTGGTTGGGGGGCAGTCTTGTGGGATTGAGCCCTTAACCTGTGGGACCTGAAGCTCTCTCCAGGTAGATACTGTTAGGATTGAGTGAAATTGTAAGACACCCAGTTTGTTGGTGTGGGGAACCCTTTCCCCCACAAACACACATTGGAATTGGGTGTCAGAACCAATGGATTATAATTACTGGGATATCAGGGACTAAAAGACATTAAAAAGTTATGAATTTAAGCCCAATAAGAACAAAGGATTTCTGCAGATGGAGTAAAGGAAACAATAAGTTGAAAAGTTAGGAAACTGGTGAGAGAGCAAGTTGCATGAAATTGAAATTAGAAAGGAGTAGCAATTCTTGGTAATGATAGAGTCTGGGATATGAGCATGAGACTAAGTGGTTGTGGTAGGATCAACATCAAGATCACTGAAGTAGACTTCAATGAAGGAGGACTTCCCTGGTGGTGCAGAGGATAAGGATCTGCCTGCCAGTGCAGGGGACAAGAGTTTGATCCCTAGTCTGGGAAGATCCCACACGTCACGGAGCAACTAAGCCGTGTGCCACAACTACTGAGTCTGTACTCTAGAGCCCACAATCTGCCACTGTTGAAGGCCAGTAGCCTAAAGCCTGTGCAACAATAGAAGCCATGGCAGTGAAGCTTGCAAACTGCAATGAAGGGTAGCCCCCACTCACTGTAACTAGAAAAAGCTTGTGAATAGCAATGAAGACCCAGTGCAGCCAAATTAAAATATATATATATATGTATATATATGTATATTATTGAAAAAAAATATTGAAGGAGAAGATTTTAAGGAACTTGGAGACTCTGCTATTGGAATGATCCTGTACACATATATTGAAACTGCCCAGAACAATTACAGGAGTGATTGTTAGAGAGCAGTTCAGGGATTCAGGAAGTAAATTCTTAATTTAAGATGATGAGAAGGTGAGGTGTTGTGGTACAGTGGCGAGTGGTCCAGCTACCTGTAGCTGAATATAACATGAAATTCAAAACCGGGATATTTTAGGAAATTCCCTGACAGTCCAGTGGTTAGGACTCTTGTGCTTTCACTGCTGTGGGCCTGGATACCATTCTCTGATAAGGGAACTAGGATCTCACATGCCACCATGTGACACAGCCAGAAAAACCAACAACAACAACCAAAAC
Source organism: Bos indicus (assembly GCF_029378745.1). Classification (NCBI taxonomy): domain Eukaryota; kingdom Metazoa; phylum Chordata; class Mammalia; order Artiodactyla; family Bovidae; genus Bos; species Bos indicus. The sequence goes on along the minus strand of NC_091789.1, from coordinate 11,185,179 downwards.
CTCAAACTGGGATATTTTAAGGATGTGAAAAGGAGAAGAATGGTCTGAAAATAGCACTGAAAAGTAAATATAACATTTATTTCACTTTCCAGGCTCAATAGTACAAGTGGTGTAAAGGGAAAAAAAAAAAAGCACCACTTGAGAAGCAGAGGAGGCAGTGTTCTCAAAGGAGTCAGGATTAAATCCAAGCAAAAAAGTAAAGTTAGGTCAGCATTTCTCAGTCTCAGCACTATTGACATTTTGAATTGGATACATCTTTCCTTTGTCGGGAGGGCTGCCTTGTATATTGTAGGATGTTTAAGCAGCATTGCTGGCCTCTATCCACTAGATACTTGTAGCAACATCCCCTTGATTCCCATCCTGTGACAACCAAAAATGGAGTTGATCATGGAAAAGTTGAGGATATTGGGGATTTTTAGCCAGTAAATTCACCTACTTAAGTCCTCACAGTAAAATTATTTCCATCTTTACATCTGTGTCTCTTTTGCTGTCTCACATACAGGGTTATCATTACCATCTTTCTAAATTCCGTATATATGCATTAGTATACTGTATTGGTGTTTTTCTTTCTGGCTTACTCCAGTTTCACCCACCTCATTAGAACTGATTCAAATGTATTCTTTTTTATGGCTGAGTAATACTCCATTGTGAAGTAGTTAGCCTCCAATTAAAATAAATAAATTTAAATTAAAAAAATTATTTCCATCATAGCTGACTTCTCCTATTCAAAATAATTAATGTTGATGTATGGCAAAACCAATACAATATTGTAAAGTAAAAATAAATAAAAATAAAATAAATAAAAATGCTCCTTTGGAAAAAAATAATAATAATTAATGAAAATGAGGTAAAATGTGATGCTGCTCAAATGTCATATGCTGTATCATTTCCATTGTAAAATCATAAAATTTCCTTATGAAAGGCAAACATGGTTAATCTCAATTAAGTAAAAACAGCACATTTTCTATGTCATGACATAAGGTAGGCTCTAGTAAGTAAAGATTTACTGCAATTTACTGCAATTACTATAATTTAAGACATTGTCATCTTTCACCTGAATTTCTACAGTACCCTCATAAAACCTACCTGCATTTGATCTGACCTCTCTTCTCTACTCACACAGAACTCGGGATAAATGTACTCAGATCATGTGATGACCCAGACTAACCTCAAATGCACAGAGAATAAAAATGGAACTGCTTAGAGTGATGTGTAGCCACTATATATTTAAGTCTTGCTTACCTCTCCAACACCTCTGAGACCACTCTTCTCTCCTCAGGCCAGAACTCCAATCATAATTGAAAATTGCTACCATAATTGTTATTATCTTCAAACAACTAAGCCCACAATTATCCCACCTCAGTACTAATTCATTGTCTATTTTCTCTGTCAGGAATGCTTTTCTGCCACATCAGCTCCTCATTACTAAGATCATAAGTAAAGTGTCACCACCTCAGAAAGTCCTTCCCTCACCACTCAATGTCAATTAGACATTGCCGCAGCCTGAGAAGGTGATTGCCAGCCACATTAATATTACCCTGTTTTAGTTCCTTCATTATGTTGTAACATCTTATGGAAAAACTCAAATGAACTTTTTGGCCAACCCAGTACTTGCCACTACCTGAAGTTGTATTTTTGGTTTATTTCTATATTTACTTGTGGAAAATATGCAGGCTCAGTGAGATCAGTAGTATATTCCCAGCATCTGACTCATAGTATCTAATTTGTAAATACTTGATGAATGAATGAATGAATGAATTTGTAAAGTAGGGCTCCTACCATTTCCCTTGTCTCCTCTTTGTTCAATTCACTGTAATTTAAGTTTGGTTGAATTTTTAGGTTTTAATCCTACTATTAATTTACACATAGAAATCCATCTTTGGGGGTAATTCCAAATGTAATTTTGTGAAATATTGTGCTAAGTCAATAGAGGAAAGGATTGTAATTTTAATCCATTTTGAAATCATTCTGTTTACCTGTTGCCTAAGGAGGATCAAGGAGATTAAATTGGCTCTGAACAACCAGAAAACTAATTAGAGGTGATATAAAAAGTGTAACCTATCCTTTTATAATGACACTTTTAAGACTTCTATTATACACAAATTTGGCTAACATGACAATGTCTGGTTTGGCACTGTGAGGATAACATGAAATTTGAGCATTGCTTTCCTTAAGTACATTTTAATTTATTACTTAATCTGAAGGGATTGGAATGGTTTTTATATGATGCTGAGTTTTATTTCCTTAGTTACACAGAACAGTTGTGGCATACATTGTAATTAAATTTAATCTATTCTTTACTTTCATTTCATTGATATTCTCCAGCCCCAAGTCAAATAAATTATTGTTGCAGGAGATCAGGTAGGTTGTGTTTCAGTAACAACAGAACAGGCAAGTTTTCTCTCTCCTTTCCTACCACAACCCCTCAACTTCTAGAAACAGAGACAGTAAGTTTTCTTGATTTCACAAATTATTTTCATAGGAACAATTGTCTCAGGCTCATTCAAATACAAATTTTGTGCTAATATATGTAAGTAGGCCAAGTTATAAGTATTATTTGTGTAGTCTTTTCCAGTCCACCTTGCTGAAAAAATAAGCTCTCTATACAGTTTTTCTGCCAGGTATCCAAACATTAGGATTATCCAAGGCTATTGCAACTCTTTTTGTTTTCTAACAGCTAATGTCATATTCATAATCTTTATTGAGAAAAAGAGTCTTTTTTGTTTTATTTTGCATTTATAAATAGGACTTGTCTATGAAAAATAACCTAGAGTTGGCAAATCCCTGTCTATAGCTAGTTCCCAGTTAGTTTAATCAAAGCAATTTATGAAAAGAAATGAAACAATTAACCAGAATCCAATTGCTCAACGTAAATGCCTTTTAACATATTTAATTGTCCCTAGATTCCACTACCGGTATTACAATTTGGCTGAGTACCTTTTTTGCTACATGCATGCCCAGTTGCTCAGTCGTGTCTGACTCTTTGCAACCCCATGGGACGATAGCCCACTAGGCTCCTCTGTCCATAGGCTCTCCCAGGCAAGAATATTGGAGTGGGTTGCCATTTCCTCCTCAAGGGGTTCTTCCTGACCCAGAGATAGAACCCGCATCTCCTGCATTGGCAGACGGATTCTTTACCACTGCCACACTTGGGAATTTTTTTACTACAAGTAAGTGTCAGAAATGATAGCCATAAATACTAAAATATTTGACACAGAATCCATTGAGAAGGATCAGATAGACCCAAGTAGTCATCTTTTCATTCAATGAACAGATATTAATATTTATCTCCTACTGTGTGCAAGGAACCATGCTTAGTGCTGGAGATACAATAATAGGAAAGACAAATATGGCCCATGCATTCACAATTTCCTCTTTCACAGCACTTGTGTAAAAGATTGTCCTTTTGAGGTAAAGTAAAATTACTAGTTGTGCTAACTTTTCTACTTAGCAGAAAAAATGGAAAAAGACTTACCACATATTTTCAGTTGTATATTTAATGGAGTATGTTTTATCCTTTCTATAAAGGCTAGCACTTGAAGTAACTATTATGTCTGCTAATTTATTTAAATGGAGATGGAAGTGGCAGCCCACTCCAGTATTATTTCCTGGGAAATTCCATGGACAGAGGAACCTGGTGGGCTACAGTCCAGGAGGTCACCAAGAGTCGCACATGACTTAGCGACTGAACAACAGCAATTTGTTTAAAAGGCACTCTAATGATGCCTACCAATAGCCCCCTTACATAACTCTCTCAAAATATATTTGCATTTATAACTACTCTCTGTTCATGCATTATTCTGTCTGATGTATAGAATTTATCCGCTTTCAACATTTTCCTCAGCATGGAGCATTTTTCATCACAGTGTGTCTCTACATGGAACTCTTTTCTTATATTTTGCTTACCTTTTTGAGCTATATGCTATAAAATTATACACTGATAGCAAGCCTGAAAAGAACATGTATTTTACAGTATCTCTGGTTGTTATAGAAGGGCTGAAAATTTAAATTTGCTGAGTAAAGTGTAGAATATGTAGAAAATAAATGGGTAGAAACACAGCTGTTGCAATGAAAACTGGCAGAATAAAGATACCCGCTGCATTTAGATTCATTATGAAATATTCCTGTTCCAGCTGAAATACACATTCTTTAACTAAATAAATAGCAATTTGTGTTTGGGATCATAAACCTGGAAAATAAATATCCTAATGCAGGAACAACTAATTAGAATCCAAATAACCAGAACTTTAATTAAACATCCTTCCCAACTAATTCTTTTTTAGCAGAAATGGACAAATTTTCAAATAAACTGGTTATAGAGATTTATCCATAAAACACTTCTATTGGAATGATATGGAATAAATAAGAATTCAGTTGACTCTTTTGTACTTTCTGTGGCCCCATTAATAGTATTAGGCAAAGAAAATTTACATTTGCATCATGGCCCAAGGATATTCACTCATATCATCCAACTTTCTACCACTCCAAATTAACTGTAATAATTTTGAGAACCAACTTTATGTAAAGGTAAATTACATAGGGGAATAGTATTTATCAGACCAAACAATAAGCTTATTATTGAAATTTTTGTTCTAACTATTCACTTTTAGCCTCTTCTCTATGTAGGATGTAATTAAGAGTGTAGTTAACAATTTTAAAAAAGATATTGCTGGATAAAATGAGTTCCCTAAAGATAGCCTTTAACAATCAGAGATAAGATTAGGGGATATGAGCAGTTGAAGACTAAAGAAAAATATCTCTAACAAAGAGAGATAACTGGGATTTGAAGCCTGAGTTTCAACTAACTATTCTAACATATAACATAAGTATATACATGTAATTATATGTATGTATATATATATATATATATATATACTTATAAGTATATACATATAAGTATAATGCTATGCTAAGTCACTTCAGTCGTGTCCGACTCTGTGTGACCCCATAGATGGCAGCCCACCAGGCTCCCCCGTCCCCGGGATTCTCCAGGCAAGAACACTGGAGTGGGTTGCCATCTCCCTCTCCAATGCATGAAAGTGAAAAGTGAAAGTGAAGTCGCTCAGTCGTGTCCGACTCTTGGCGACCCCATGGACTGCAGCCTACCAGGCTCCTCTGTCCATGGGATTTTCCAGGCAAGAGTACTGGAGTGGGGTGCTATTGCCTTCTCCATACTGCTCAATAATACACATACAGCATCTAAACATCATTAAGAACTAATGATGTTTATAAAACTCTACCACTAAGACACTTTAGATGTCTGTGCAGTTTAATAGTGTTTATATCATAAAATAAAGACATGCTCATTATTAAAATATTTGCAATAACAGAAAGAATAAAGCAATTGCCTACTCTTCCACCATCCAAATTACAGTTACTATCAGTATATTTTTTATGTTCTTTCAATGTTTTCCAAATATATGTGCATTTATCTCCCTAGTTATTCATTGAATATAACTAATTTCATATTTACCTTATCACATCTGGAATGAATCAAGATTCATGTTTACAAGCAACAAAAACTGAGTCTGGACAACATAAGCAGGAAAACTTAATTTATGAAAGGGTGTTGAGTAACGAATCAAATTCATTGGAAAGTCAAAGACCCTGATTCAGAATATAGACAGAAACCAGTCTCCGCTTTCCAGTAATGATAATCTGTATAAGTTATACCAACCTACTCACTGAGGATGAGATATATATCTTTTTAAAAAACATCTTAAGAGATAACAAGTAGTGAGGAGTTACTGAGAAAATAGCCAGAATAGGAGATTCCAGAGGCATAAACATAGGTTCTCAGTGCTGCTTTTCCATATACTTGCAGATCTAGAAAAAAACAGTTTTAGGTGAATTGAACTGCATTATAAGTGGCCAAAAGTACTTGAGAGAAAGCTAGGCCCTCAAAAAGGGATCAGACCCCATGTATTAATATTAATTTTGTTTGCTCCATAACAATGTTACTTAAAACCTATTCATTATCGTGTAGTTTCTGTAGGTCAGAATTGTGTGTGTGGCTTAGATTAGTGTCCCTTCTCAGAGTCTCACAAGGCTGGTATCAAGATGCTAGCTGATTTGTGTTCTCATTTGGAGGTTCAGTTAGGGAAGAACCTACTTCCAAACTACCTTGGTTTATTGGCAAACTGTTTCCTTCCAGCTATAGAACTCATGTAAATTTTGCATTCAGACCCAGCAATGGAAAATCTCTCTGGGAAAGTTTGGATCATTTGTCAAAGGCTTCACCTTCACCTAATTAAGTCAGACCCACCATAGCCAATCTTCTTTGATGATGCAAGTTCAACTAATTAGGGAACTTATTTAAATCTGCACAATACCTTCACTTTGGCCACTTTATATTGGTTAGAAGCAAGTTGCAATTTCTGTCCACACTCAAGGGGAAGGGGATGATACAACAGTATAAGTAGCAGGAAAGTAACAAACAAAGAGTAAAACATACATAAAATCGCTGAGACAAATAGGAAGTATATAATATAATATATAATAAGCTGGTAGATATAAACACAAATAGATGAGTAATTACATTATACATAAAAGGACAACTGATTCACATAAAACATGATTGTCAGGTGAATTCTTAAAATTAAATGCTACCATAAAAAACATAAGGAGTGTGAAAATAAAATGATGAAAAGGATAAACTAAAACAAAAATCAAAAGAAAGTTAGTGCTGTTATTATAATGTCAGACAGATTCAACTTTAAAGTAAACTTAATTAGTTAATACAGACATTTCAAAATAATTTTTAAAGATTCAGATCATCAAAAGACAAAATAATCCTATATTTCTATGAACTGAAACATCTAGCTTCAAAATATAAAAAACAAAAGTTGACAAACACAAAGAGAAATAAAGAAATGTATCACTATATGGTATCATTTTAGCTATTGTTTCTCATCAACTAATTGAATAAGTACCTATGACATTAAATAGACAAAAATTAGTCAGATTTAAACAATATGTTAACATTCAGTTTGTATATATGTCACACCACTCCAAAAGTACAGAATACATATTACTTTCAAGAACAGACAAAATATATATATTTATAAAACTTGGCCACCTGCTGGGCAATAAAGCAAGTTTCAATGTATTTCAAGTTTCAACACATTTAAAATGAATGACACAATCAAACTAGGTTTTCTAATCACAATGTAGATATACTAGAAATCATTAACAAAAAACAAACCTAGACACTTCTCCACATATTTGGAATTTAAAAAATACAACTGTAAAGACAAATGTAATACAATGTTCATTGCAGCATTATTTATAATAGCTAGGACGTGGAAGCAAACTAGATGTCCATTGACAGACGAAATGGTGAAGAAGCTGTGGTGCATATATACAATGGAATATTGCTCAGTTATAAAAAGGAACAGTTCTGAGTCAGTTCTAATGAGGTGGATGAACCTAGAGCCTATCATACAGAGTGAGGTAAGTCAGAAAGAGAAAACCAAATTTCATATATTAACACATATGTATGGAATCTAGAAAGATGGTACTGATGAACCTATTTGCAGGGCAGGAATAGAGATGCAGACACAGAGAACAGACTTGTGGGCACAATGGGGGAAGGAGAGGGAGGGATGAATCAAGAGAGTAACACTGAAGCATGTGCATTATCACATGTAAAATAAATAGCCTGTGGGAACTTGCTTTATGTTGCAGGGAGCTCAAACCACTGCTCTGTGACAGCCTAAAGGGATGGGATGGGACAGGAGGTGGGAAGGAGGTTCAAGGCAGAGGGGACATATGTACATCCTATTGCTGATTCATGTGGTTGTATGGCAAAAACCAACACAATATTGTAAAGCAACTATCTTCTAATTAAATATAAATAAAAAACAATTTGTGTGTCAAAACATCATAATGAAATTAAAGACTAATTTGATCTAAGTAATATTCAAAACATTAAATATGAAATTCTGGGATATAATTAAAGCTATACAGAGAAGAAAATGTGCTGTCTTAAATGCATAGATCAGAAGAAAATAAATGATAGGCATATCCAACAAAAAATAGCAATTAATTTTCAACCTAAAAGTGAAAAGCAAAATGATAAAGTATTCAGAAGGCATTATTGGAGAATATATTAAGCACTTGCTAAGGAAAATTTTCTCATACATTATACAAAAGCACTCAGCATAACAAAAAAATCACCAAATTTATCTACATTAACTGTGATGTATAATTTAATTCAAAACTCACCTTAAAGAGAATGAAAAACCTAATGAAGAGTGAAAAGGTATTTATAAAACATGTAACTGACAAAGGGCCTATATCCAGAATGTATAAAAACTCCTACAAATCATTTTTTTAAGGCAAGTAATCCAGTAGAAAAAGGAGTGAAATACCCAGTTAAGTACTTCACAAAAGACAATCCAAATGGGCAATAAAGATATGAAAAACTTCTCAACCTTGTTAGTAAATCATGGGAATGCAAGTCAAACCACATCACTAGATTGGCAAAATACTTTTGAAGTGCTAAAAACATCCTGAATTTTTCCAGTGGGTGGTAGCCTGTTAGTTCTGGGTTCCTTCCCAGAACCTCCTGTTGTAAGATAACTCATGAAAGCAGTTACTATTTGGACTGGCCAGGACATGTGTTTTTGGTCAATGGATCCTATAATAGAAAGAATACATATATCGTAATATTTCATGCAATGGAATAATCAACAACCATGAGTAAGGTATAGTGATATGTTGCTACATTTGGATAATTCTTACAAATAAATGTTGAACAAAAGAAAAAGGATGCAAAATATGTATATTCTTGTATAATTTTTTTAAATTTTATTTTATTTTTAAACTTTACAATATTGTATTAGTTTTGCCAAATATTGAAATGAATCCGCCACAGGTATACCTGTGTTCCCTATCCTGAACCCTCCTCCCTCCTCCCTCCCCATACCCTCCCTCTGGGTCATCCCAGTGCACCAGCCCCAAGCATCCAGTATCGTGCATCGAACCTGGACTGGCGACTCGTTTCATACATGATATTATACATGTTTCAATGCCATTCTCCCAAATCTCCCCACCCTCTCCCTAATTTTTTTTTAAAGTTCAAAAACACAAAATTAGACTATACTGTTAAGGATTCATGTATAATGATAACAATGTAGAGTAAAGCAAGTATTAATAACTGCATATCATAAAAGAGAAATCTTACTTTGCAGGGTGTGGGGTACTTAAAGTAATTTGAGAAAGGATTCATTGGTAACTTCTGGTGTGCTGTCAATTAAAAAATTTTCTTTCTTTTTTTTTTTTTTTTTTGCTACTGTCAATGTTTTATTCATTGATTTGGGTGGATTTTATATAGGTGCTTGCTATATAATCAATCACTATATTTTATAGTTATGTTTTATGTACTTTTCTCATGTTATATCTCACCTCAAAATTAAAAACATTTAAAACCATAAACAATAAATTGAAAGAAACCAAGGAAGCCTAGGCAATATGTAATGTAATTAAACTCTCTGCATCAGTACTTTTCAAAATCTATATAGGTGATTCTATCAACATCGAGCATCAGTGTTTAGAAGAAAAAAAAGTATCTTAAGCACAGAGCCTGACATATATATGTTAGTGTCAATCAACATCTGTCCCCCTCTTAGGGTGATTGACAATTCTTTTTGTCCATCTCTGAGCACATATCCTGAAGCAAGTTATCAAAAATAATTTTTACAATGAGTTTATATATATACTTAAATTTAATAAAGAATCACTAAATAGAGAAGCTAAAAGTATTTAAGAATATTAATGAAAATGTTTAGTGTCACCCCAAGATGTTTTCTCTAACCAAACAAGTGTTTTCAGAAATAATCACTGGTTATTATTGGTGGTTTATGCTCACCAATATAATGTCTGTGCATGCTCAACCAAGTCCGACTCTTTGCAACCCTATGGACTGTAGCTGGCCAGGCTCCTTTTGTCCATGGTTTTTTTCAAGCAAGAATACTGAAGTGGGTTGCTATTTCCTCCTTTAGAGGATCCTTCCAACCCAAGGACTGAACCTTCATCTCCCATGTCTACTGTGTTACAGGCATGTTCTTTACTGCTGAGCCATCGGGGTTTTCCCACCAATGTATAGAATGCCAATGTAAAAGACAGTTCATATCTGCTTTCTTCTTAGCTTTTACTAAATTAGAATCCTCAACACTTAAAGCTTTAAGAGTTGAAGATTCTAATTTAAACATGCAATTAAAGTTAATGGAATAATAAACATTTCAATGTACAATAAAATATAGAATATATGTTTTCAGTAAAGAAAGTGTGAAAAATGGAATTACATTTTATCAAGAAAAAAGAAAAAAAAAGGCCATGAGGTTGTTGTTGTTCAGTTGCTCAGTCGTGTCCAACTCTGCCTCATGGCCAGGGTTCTCTGTCCATCATCATCTCCTGTAGCTTGCTCAAACTCATGTCCATTGAGTCAGTGATGCCATCCAACCATCTCATCCTCTGTCATTCCCTTCTGCTCCTGCCTTCAATCTTTCCCAGCATCAAGGTCTTTTCCATTGAGTCGGCTCTTCACATCAGGTGGCCAAAGTATTGGAGTTCCAGCTTCAACATCAGTCCTTCCAATGAATATTCAGGACTGATTTCCTTTAGAATGGACTGGTTGGATCTCCTTGCAGTCCAAGGGACCTTCAAGAGTCTTCTCCAACAACACAGGTCAAGAAAATCAATTCTTTGGCCTCAGCCTTCTTTATGGTCCAACTCTCACATCCATACACGACTACTGGAAAAATCATAGCTTTAACTAAATGGACTTTTGTCAGCAAAGTGATGTCTCTGCTTTTTATATGCTGTCTAGTTTGGTCATAACTTTTCTTCCAAGGAGCAAGTGTCTTAATTTCATGGCTGCAGTCACCATCTGCAGTGATTTTGGAGCCCAAGAAGATGAAGTCTGTCACTGTTTCCATTGTTTCCCCATCTATTTGCCATGAATTATGGTTAATTTTATTTGGGTGGATCATGAGAGTCAGCCTGGATATAGAAGGTGATGGGATTGTAGAAAGGAACCCTGAGGAGCAAAAAGTTCTATGCATAGTCAGGATTAACTATGTTTAGATTAAAGTTAGAACTGTTAGAACTGTTGAACTGTTACAACTGTTGTTCCATGTCCACTACAGACTGGTTCCAAATAGGAAAAGGAGTACATCAAGGCTGTATATTGTCACCCTGCTTATTTAACTTATATGCAGAGTACATCATGAGAAACGCTGGACTGGAAGAAGCACAAGCTGGAATCAAGATTGCCGGGAGAAATATCAATAACCTCAGATATGCAGATGACACCACCTTTATGGCAGAAAATGAAGAGGAACTAAAAAGCCTCTTGATGAAAGTGAAAAAGGAGAGTGAAAAAGTTGGCTTAAAGCTCAACATTCAGAAAACATCATGGCATCCGGTCCCACCACTTTATGGCAAATAGATGGGGAAACAGTGGAAACAGTGTCAGACTTTATTTTTGGGGGGCTCCAAAATCACTGCAGATGGTGACTGCAGCCATGAAATTAAAAGACGCTTACTCCTTGGAAGGAAAGTTATGTCCAACCTAGGTAGCATATTCAAAAGCAGAGACATTACTTTGCCAACAAAGGTCCATCTAGTCGAGGCTATGGTTTTTCCTGTGGTCATGTATGGATGTGAGAGTTGGACTGTGAAGAAGGCTGAGCGCCGAAGAATTGACGCTTTTGAACTGTGGTGTTGGAGAAGACTTTTGAGAGTCCCTTGCACTGCAAGGAGATCCAACCAGTCCATCCTAAAGGAGATCAGTCCTGGGTGTTCATTGCAAGGACTGATGCTGAAGCTGAAACTCCAGTACTTTGGCCACCTCATGCGAAGAGTTGACTCATTGGAAAAGACTCTGATGCTGGGAGGGATTGGGGGCAAGAGGAGAAGGGGACTACAGAGGATGAGATGGCTGGATGGCATCACTGACTCGATGGACGTGAGTCTGAGTGAACTCTGGGAGTTGGTGATGGGCAGGGAGGCCTGGCGTGCTGCGATGCATGGGGTCACAAATAGTCGGACATGACTGAGCAACTGAACTGAACTGAACTGAAGTAGATTATTAAATAATTTAATATTATTATATTCTAACTAACTTCCCAATATCAAAATCTAGCTAAAGCTCAGTTAGCCTTCAGCTGACTCTGGAATGCTCAAAGAACCAATACAATATTGTAAAGTAATTAGCCTCCAATTAAAATGAATAAATTTAAATTAAAAGTATAAATAAATAAAAAAATAAAAGCCTGAAAAAAATTAAAAAAAATAAAACTAAAAAACATAAAAAAGAAACATCTCTGAAACATCATAGAGGGGAATGTTAAAACTAAGTTTATTTGGTATTTTAAATTCAGAAACATTGTGAAGCAATTAAAGGTAAACTTTAGATTAATGTATAGATAGATAAATAAATATCAAGTATATAAATATTCCAAATTTATAGGGAATCCTTAGCATCGGATATATCCATCAGTTATTCTAATTATTCTAGTTATTATCCTAACATGTTATATATTGCAGAAATTTCCTGCTAATTATATTGTACTGAAGTCTTTAACCATGCTATTTTAAGTTTTGTCCTTTATAGACTATCATAATTTTACAATTCTTTTATAATATGAAGCTTTTCAAGAAGACTGATGAAAAGAATCTTTCAAAAGAAATGTAAGTTTATAATAGCCTTTAGATTATGCCACTGAACTGGATAACAAATGACAAACTAATGGAAAACCTGATTACTTCATGTGGATCAACAGGAATCAAGTATGTGGGACTGAATGATCAGATAAATATGATTTATAACTTTATGACTCTGGGAAATATACTAAGTTGAATTTTTGTTTTCCTGTAAAACCTTTCTTCTTATGATATGGCCTACAAGTTGATAAAGCATGCCTTTGTAAACAAAGATGAAATGTTTCTCTTTTTCTCTCTACCTGGCCCTGCCAAATTTGACTTCAGCTGGCTCTCCCTTGGGCTTGCTGGTTTATTGCAACTGGATTACAACCTGTTAAACTAATCATTGTTTTAACTTGTTCTTTGTTTCCAAATTGTTTATGCTTTTGTCTCTGTGCTACACTATGACTTTGTCAGTGTTACTAACTACCTTACTTATATCTTGTCTACTTTATAAGATTGTTGTCTCTTACGATGTGTAACCAGGCCTCCAACAAGTGTAATGATGACTAGGTGACTTGAAACAATTGATCAGATATATAGTTCTGTATGCAATCAATAATTGTAATAGTGTGATTCTAGGTATGGAAGAAACAACAATGGAAATAACTCCTGAATCATAGTAGGTTAAAAGATAGAGGATCCAGAGAACTTTTTATTACCTATCAATGGGTCTAATCCAGATATTAACACCTGGAGTGACATATCCTGGAGAAGTTTCACCTGATCTGGGATAAGCCTCTCAGTGTCTTCGGACAAAAACTGGTCATGAAATGTAGCCCAAATATGGGTCAAGTTTCTAACCATGGGGAGGGACTGAAAAATGGAGTATTTCCTGCCATATCAGTAAACAGGTTGTCACAGTCATCAGTGATGGCAGCCCTCCAACATGAGCCTTAAGGGCACTCAGGAGATCTGAAGCCATTAGGCTGGAGACACTACCTATGATGAACCCCAAGGGAGTTCAGGGCGTGAAAAAAACACAGGGTACTGACCCAAGAGAGCTGAGATGCATATGAAAGGAATGATTTCAGTGAACCCAGACACTTGCATCTTCCCATACATAAAAAAGTGCTAAATTCCTTACCTTGAGATACCTGATTTTATTTAACTAACAATAATTTTTTAAAATTCAGACTACCTATCCTTTGTTGCAAAACTTCTATACGACCTGACTCTTCCCCTCATCTCCTCAGAGCAGTTCTCTCAGGTTCTGTTAAGATGTTGTCTCCTGGGCTTGAAGTCCTGAAAATTCCCACTGAATAAAACATAATACTCAGGAAACAGAATTAGAAAGATATATTTAAATTTGTTGTAGATTAGACAGTTATAGAAAATGAAAAATTATTTGTGACATTGTGTAATATATACAGGCTCTAACAGCAACAGTAACAACAAAAACCCCAGAAATACATTAATACATTAAAACCTTTCATATGGGGACTTTATGGTTTAAAATGGGAATTTTAGAATTCTTAAAATCATGATTATTTAGGTAAATATCAATTTTGTAAATCAATGTCTGCAGCAGTGAAAAGTCAATACACTTTTTAAAAATATGGCAGCTTTTTAAAAATAAATCTATGGTGAAGGATGTGATGGTATAATTCATAATGATATTCTGTAATTAACATGGGATTATTTTTCCTAGACAGCTTTCTTTCTTTCCTTCTTTTACTGCTTTGGTGTAAGGAGATAGAAAAAAAGAATGAAGTAAAAGTCACAGAGAGTTCTTTAGGACTATGAGGGTGTTTTTCCCTTTGGTTCATTTCAAGAATTGCTTAAATGTGGGAAGGTATATCTAGCTGTGACAAAGTTGATTCTTTTGTGTGAACAGAAAGACACAAGGAAAAAGTTTGTGGAGAACTTCATGGAGGAAAGCAAGTTGATGAGTGAAGAGTGATGTCTATTCAGCACCACACAATTTCTCTCAAGAGAGAATTTTATGCAATGAGTCCAATATTTTCCAACAGATGGGGCTGATGAGGCTGGTGTGGAAGATCTGGGCTGAGAGAGAAAAGAGGGAAAGGACCAGCTATGACTGAAGGATCAGCAGCATTTTTTTCTGCAGCCAGAACAGGACCTGGAGCACTGCAGTAAATATTAGTGTAAATTGTGATGCAGAGAGAAAAATAGCTATAGGGAATTATATCCCCATTGCAGCTGTCATAAAGACTGACACGTTGGTAACACAATATTTTACTCAAAAGGTGTTTGTAGGAAGACAAAACAAAACAACCAGAAAGGCAGGGGAAATTCTACAGTTTGTATGCACACAGAAGGAGACTCATAATAGGGGGTTTCAGGACATTTGTATCCCAAATATTCATTTTATTGGCATAATCATATCAACTGTTAAAAAAATCACGATTTCCATGAAATGCTTTTTTATTATTAAACAGATTTTCTCCTTATGATTATGATGAATTGCTTTTCTATCTCCTTTTATAGATGAAAATTATTTACTAATATATCATTTTTTCTGAATAAAGCTGTTTATGCTTTTGAAACCATCTATCTATAAATATTAGTTCATCAAATCTACAATATGTCTGGGCAACATCTATTGGATTTGCCATACTGCAAATTTTAAACAATTTAAATTAATACTTAATGCTTAAAGACTCATTAAGAAGTAATTTGCTGCCCAAACACCCATGCACAAGAATTTATATTGCATATTTTATTTTTCAGTATGAAAAATACAAATGAATAAGTTAATGCATAGTTATACTATAGAATCCATTCTTATTTAAAATTATGAAAATGAATGAAGTAAAGTTTCATATATGAACCTAATTATCTGACAAACATAGAATGCTGAATGAGAAAATCAAGTTCCAGAAGAACTCAGAGTCTACTTCTCTAGTTCTTATTAGGCACCTACTGTATACTTGGAACTATGCTAAGGACTTTAAATACACTATCTCACATGATTGTCATCTTTATTATCCCCATTTACAGATGATGAAATTGAGGTTCAGTAACTTACCCAAGGTCACATAGCTACTGAGTTGTGAAGCCAGGATTTGAACTCAGATCAGTCTGACTCAAAAATCTGTACTCTTACCTACCATGGAGTCAAAGCAGAACTAAAACCTACTGCTCCCAGCATTCATGAGACCTTTCTTGTCTGGGCCACTGGAGGAATCTTCTTGGAGAAAACAGAACACCACGAGCTACATAAACTACATTCACAGTCCAATGAGATACAAGCAAATTAAAATTACAAAAGTTAGTAGCAGACAATTTCTGAACCTACTATTCTAGGTTCAGGACAGTGTGGTATATATAGTCCACACATACCTACAAAAATGATTGAACACATTGCACAGCTCTAAGAGGAGCTATTCTCACAAAATACAGTATTAGTGGTGACATTGAGGTGTGACAGTCTCCAGTCACTACTGAATCAAGCACACTGGCAGGATACAAGTGTGCATTATACAATAAATAACATATTCCTTTCATAAAAGATGCATTTTCACGGAGTGTACTTTGATGGAATGTTGTTGTTTAGTTGCTAAGTTGTTTCTGACTCTTTGCAGCCACATGAACTGTAGCCTGCCAGGCTTCTCTGTCCATAGGATTTCCCAAGCAAGAATACTGGAGTGGGTTGCCATTTCCTTCTCCAGGGGATCTCCCTGACCCAGGGATCAAACTTGCGTCTCCCACATTGGCAGGCAAATTCTTTACCAATGAACCACCCGGAAAGCCCAATTTAATGTAATGCTATTGGCTTAAATCAAGGTAGTTTATAAGAAATATCTCTATGAAATAAATATGACATTTTATTAAATAATTACATTGAGGTATCAAATCAAATGACTGGAGCTAGACTGTATAAGAGTCCAGTTTTAATACTTATTAATTATGTGTCATTAGTTAACTTATTGACATCACCCTGATTCTGTTTTCTCATGTGTAAAATAGAATCTCACAAAGGTTTTGTAAAAATTAAGTGAATTGGCACATACAAAGTGCTATGACCAATGCTGAGTAGATGGTTAAGTACTGCTTAATTGATAACCTTTGTCGTTGTCGCTGTTTATATTGTTCTTTCTTTTTTAATAATACTGAACATCGTCTTTATGTGAAAGACATTGTTAACTGCCCTTAGGACAAAGAATAGAATTTGAATGTCCTGAACAGTTGGTCTGTATCAAAAATGAGAGTCAAAATATTTAATAACAGGTCTGATATGGGCTCTCAACAAATCAGGAAGGGGATCAGCTATAAAAACCTTCTATGACTATCCTGGTACACACTAGTTCATTATCCGTTCTGATCATAGTCTATGAACAACACAAAGTGGAAAACTGTCTCAGAAAGCTCATAAACATTTGTGCTCAACCATAGCAAGTATTTAGCACTCCAGGGCAGGCATTTCCCTCATTTGTTCCTATTTTTAACCCCTTTCTCAAATTCTGTCTTTGCAAGTCACTGTAACCACTTTGGAAAAAGGTGTCAGAATAATTAAGTTCTCCTGTAGTATTTCAGATATATACAAAACTAGAGTGAAAGAGACCTTTGGCAGCCCAAACCTTTATGAACTTAGGGAGGAAATTAAGCTGCATATTAAAAACTCACAACAAATTCTTCAGCTCAGACTTCATATATAAAAATTTGCCTATGTGTATATGTGCATGTGTAGCTTAACAACAAAGAGAAGGTGAGACAGAACAAAACTCCTAGAAAGAGAAAAATCCAAAGTAAAACAGAGGGCATCACTACTGTTGAGATTTCTCTCACAGCAAAGAAAGAGTAATTACAGTGAAATTATCTTCCTTACATTTTAATGTGATCAAATTTTGTACAGTGTATCAATAAAATAGAGAAAGAAATGGTGCATCTGACCCTTTAAAATAAACTAGATTTTAGCCTAGGACTCACGCACGTTTCTGTGGGTATACCTTTCATGGAACTACTTGTACTAAAGAGCTAGGACTGCAGTTGTGAAAGCAATTCAGTCTTCAAGCTTCTAGAGAAAAGAAGAGCAGAAAACAGAAAGAAGTCCATTCAAGAGTAACCAAAGGAAAAGCTCAATATTGATTTAGAAGGCTCTCTATCCCAAACACAGCCCAATCTCAAAATAGCTCAATAAAGAGTTCCATCATTGTAGCTCTACATGGTAACTGTACATTTCAAATACACTAAAGTAAAATTCAAGAGTAGATTTTAAAATACAGAGCAGATTTTTTAAAATGAAGAAAATAAAGAACTAATATTTTAATACAGTGTCATTTTAATTGAAGAGGCTGCTTTTATAGCTTTCTGTTTACATATTTCACGGGGTGATTTGCAACATGACAAGTCATGGTGTGTGGGAAAGAGCCATGAACAAATAATCAGTCCGAGTTTTAAATTCAGCTCTGCCATTAACTTGGCTGTGAGACCTTGGACTACTCCTCTCCCCTTTCCAAACATTAATCTTCTTATTTGTATTAGATCAGTGATGCTTCTAATTGCTTTAATTGACACTCACAGTAAGAAATATACTTTACAACATGCATTGTATGGGACCCAGCATAGTTTGAAAACATTATATTTGATGATTCTAGGATCCATCTAGAGCTGATACTATATGACTAAGGTTAATTAGGCTGCAGGCATCTCTCATAATCTGAATCAGATCTCTTCTGAAAATGCAGTGAAAAGTAAATTTTTGTAAAGTGGAATGCTATATTTAATTGTTTTTAATGAGAAAAATAATAACATGTTTCTAGTTCATTTGTCCAATTCTTTGCAACCCATGGATTGCAGCACACCAGGCTCCTCTGTACATGGGGATTCTCCAGGCAAGAATACTGGAGTGGGTTGCCATGCCTTCCTCCAGGGAATTTTCCCAACCCAGGGATCAAATCCAGGTCTCCTGCACTGCAGGCAGATTCTTTATCTTCTGAGCCACCAGGGAAGCCCAAGAACACTGGAGTGGACAGCCTATAGCTTCTCCAGGGGAACTTCCCTACCCAGGAATCAAGCCAGGGTATCCTGCATTGCACGCAGTTATTTACCAGCTGAGCTG
The DNA here is from genome assembly GCF_029378745.1 of Bos indicus. Taxonomy (NCBI): domain Eukaryota; kingdom Metazoa; phylum Chordata; class Mammalia; order Artiodactyla; family Bovidae; genus Bos; species Bos indicus. Next base: position 11,166,446 of record NC_091789.1, on the reverse strand, counting down.
CAAGGGAAGCCCAGCTCATTTAGTAACCAATCATTTTCCTAAAATATTCCTAAAGTGATGTTATATACATATATATATATATGTATATAACAGCACTTTATATACACTTTATATATGTGTATATATATACACACACACACACACACACACATATATATATATGTATGTATGTATGTATATATGTATATATAGGTATATATACCATCCAGGACTTTCCGGTCATTTCAGCTGTTCAGTTGTATCCGACTCTTTGTGACCCTATGAACTGCAGCACACCAGGCCTCCCTGTCCATCACCAACTCCCGGAATTTATCCAAACTCACGTCCACTGAATCAGTGATGCCATCTAACCATCTCATCCTCTGTCGTCCCGTTCTCCTCCTGCCCTCAATCTTTCCCAGCATCAGGGTCTTTTCAAATGAGTCAGATCTTCACATCAGGTGGCCAAAGTATTGGAGTTTCAGCTTCAACATCAGTCCTTCCAATGAACACCCAGAACTGATCTCCTTTAGGATGGACTGGTTGGATCTCCTTGCAGTCCAAGGGACTCTCAAGAGTCTTCTCCAACACCACAGTTCAAAGGCATCAATTCTTCGGCAATCAGCTTTCTTTATAGTCCAACTCTCACATCCATACATGACCACTGGAAAAACCATAGCCTTGACTAGACATATCTTTGTTGACACAGTAATGTCTCTGCTTTTTAATATGCTGTCTAGGTTGGTCATAACTTTCCTTCCAAGGAGTAAGCATCTTTTAATTTCATGGCTGCAGTCACCATCTGCAGTGATTTTGGAGCCCCCAAAAAATAAAGTCTGACACTGTTTCCACTGTTTCCCCATCTATTTTCATGAAGTGATGGAACCGGATGCCATGATCTTCATTTTCTGAATGTTGAGCTTTAAGCCAACTTTTTCACTCTCCTTTTTCACTTTCATCAAGAGGCTTTTTAGTTCCTCTTCATTTTCTGCCATAAAGGTGGTGTCATCTGCATATCTGAGGTTATTGATATTTCTCCTGGAAATCTTGATTCCAGCTTGTGCTTCTCCCAGCCCAGAGTTTCTCATGATGTACTCTGCATATAAGTTAAATAAGCAGGGTGACACTATACAGCCCTGACATACGCCTTTTCCTATTTTGAACCAGTCTGTTGTTCCATGTCCAGTTCTAACTGTTGCTTCCTGACCTGCATACAGGTTTCTCAAGAGGCAGGCCAGGTGGTCTGGTATTCCCATCTCTTTTAGAATTTTCCACAGTTTATAGTGTTCCGCACAGTTAAAGTCTGGCATAGTCAATAAAGCAGAAGTAGATGTTTTTCTGAAACTCTGCTTTTTTGATGATCCAGTGAATGTTGGAAATTTGATCTTTGGTTCCTCTGCCTTTTCTAAAACCAGCTTGAACATCTGGAAGTTCACAGTTCATGCATTGTTGAAGCCTGGCTTGGAGAATTTTGAGCATTACTTTACTAGTATGTGCTGCTGCTGCTGCTATGTTGCTTCAGTCGAGTCTGACTCTGTGCGACCCCAGAGACAGCAGCAGTGTGTGAGATGAATGCAATTTTGCAGTAGTTTGAGCATTCTTTGGCATTGCCTTTCTTTGGGATTGGAATGAAAACTGAACCTTTCCAGTCCTGTGGCCATTGCTGAGTTTCCCTAATTTTCTGGCATATTGAATGTAGCACTTTCACAGCCTCATCTTCTAGGATTTGAAACAGCTCAACTGGAATTCCATCACCTCCACTAGCTTTGCTTGTAGTGATGCTTCCTAAGGTCCACTTGACTTCACATTGCAGGATGTCTGGCTCTAGTTGAGTGATCACACCATTGTGATTATCTGGGTCGTGAAGATCTTTTTTGTACAGTTCTTCTGTGTATTCTTGCCACCTCTTCTTAATATCTTCTACTTCTGTTAGGTCCATACCATTTCTGTCCATTACTGAGCCCATCTTTGCATGAAATATTCCCTTGGTATCTCTAATTTTCTTGAAGAGATCTCTAGTCTTTCCCATTCTTTGTTTTCCTCTACTTCTTTGCATTGATTGCTGAGGAAGGCTTTTTTAAATCTCTCCTTGCTATTCTTTGGAACTCTGCATTCAAATGGGTATATTTTCCTTTTCTCCTTTGCTTTTTACTTCTCTTCTTTTCACAGCTATTTGTAAGGCCTCCCCAGACAGCCATTTTGCTTTTTTGCATCCCTTTTTCTTGGGGATGATCTGGATCCCTGTCTCCTGTACAATGTCATGAACCTCCGGCCATAGTTCATCAGACACTCTGTCTATCAGATCTAGTCCCTTAAATCTATTTCTCACTTCCATTGTATAATCATAAGTGGTTTGATTTAGGTCATACCTGAATGGCTTAGTTTTCCCCCCCACTTTATTCATTTTAAGTCTGAATTTGGCAATAAGGAGTTCATCATCTGAGCCACAGTCAGCTCTTGGTCTTACTTTTGCTGACTGTATAGAGCTTCTCCATCTTTGGCTGTAAAGAATATAATCAATCTGATTTCAGTGTTGACCATTTGGTGATATCCATGTGTAGAGTCTCTTGGCAAAACTCTATTAGCCTTTGCCCTGCTTCATTCTGTACTCCAAGGCCAAGTTTGCCTGTTACTCCAGGTGTTACTTGACTTCCTATGTTTGCATGCCAGTCCCCTATAATGAAAAGGACATCTTTTCTGGGTGTTAGTCCTAAAGAGTCTTGTAGGTCTTCATAGAACCATTCAACTTCAGCTTCTTCAGCGTTACTGGTTGGGGCATAGACTTGGCATAACACAAAAAAATTTAAAAGGTTAATTTTTCAATTAATTAACAATGAGACTATTAGTGTTCTGTGCACTATGAGCAGTGGTGTGCTGGAGCCGTTCACAGTCTCTTGGCTTCACAGAGCCAGTTTTTTAAATTACAAGGAATATCTGAGCCAGTTGTTAAACAGTAGTTGGAAACAGGCTATGGTAGGAGTATTTACACCACAAGAATCACCAAATGCCTCATATCAAGGTTTTATCTCCCCTCCCCACCACATCCAGACCCAATTGTTAAACATTTACCAAACTGTAATTTACAGAGCTAGAGAAAAGAAGTCATGACTCAAAAGAGTAGATGGTTGTGCTTTCAGTCTTGATGAAGAGCAGTTTTGGTTGCTTTTCTTCCAATAATATCAACATTAACAATTGCTATTAGTTACCATTATAGGTATAGGTGTATGTGCCAAGAAACATGAAACTTTTCATACAATCTTTACAGCCCTTCTAGGTAGTTATATTTCTACAAAACAGTAGTTTCAGACCTTGAGAAAATAGATATATTTTGAAAACTGCCACAAGTAGTAAATGTTAGAACTGAAATTTGAACTGAGAACTGTCTGATGGTATATTCCATATACTTATTACTTTAACAAATGTTTATCTCCATCTGGAAAAATTCTACCAGTATTTCAGTGTCCTATTCGAACATAAGTCATTTCCATGAAGTCTTCTCTGCTAATAAGTTAGAAAATCACTGCTGACAGTGAGTGCAGCCATGAAATTGAAAGACACTTGCTCCTTGAAATGGAAGTTATGACAAACCTAGACAGTGTATTAAAAAGCAGAGACATCATTTCGCCAAAAAGGGTCCATGTATTCAAAGATATGGCTTTTCCAGTAATCATGTATGGATGTGAGAGTTGGACCATCAAGAAAGCTGAGTGCTGAAGAACTGATGCTTTTGAATTGTGGTGCTGCAGAAGCCTCTTGAGAGTTCCTTGGACAGCAAAGCAATCAAACCAGTGAATCCTAAGGGAAATCAACCCTGAATATTCATTGGAAGGACTGAGGACTGATGCAGAAGCTCCAATACTTTGGCCACCTGATGCAAAGACCTGACTGGTTGGAAAAAACCCTGATGCTGGGTGACGGCAAAAGGAGAAGTGGGCAGCAGAGGATGAGATGGTTAGATGGCATCACCGACTCAATGAGCAAACTCTGGGAAATGGTGGAGGAAGGGAAGCCTAGTGTGCTACAGTCCATAGGGTTACAAAGAATTGGACACAATTTAGTGACTCAATAACAGCAACAGCAATAAGTTAGAATTGGCTTGTGATACTTTAAACTTTTATCATTATGTCTGATTTTCTGATAACATTTAACATATGCTTCTATCTGTCCAAATTGTATCTGCTTCTTACTCCCTCTCCTGTTTTGTACTCAAGAACTTTTCATAAATGGATGTAAGAATGAATGAAAGTATAGGCTGACTGCTAATGTGTATGATGTTTCTTTTTTTTTTTTATAGCTCTTAGCATGTTTTTTATTTATTTATTATTATTATTATTATTTTTACTTTACAACACTGTATTGGTTTTGCCATACATCAACATGCATCTGCCATGAGTGTACACGTGTTCCCCATTCTGAACCCCCCTCCCACCTCCTTCCCCATACCATCCCTCCGGGTCATCCCAGTGCACCAGCCCCAAGCTTCCTGTATCATGCATCGAACCTGGACTGGCGATTCATTTCTTATATGATATTATACATGTTTTAATGCCATTCTCCCAAATCATCCCCCCCTCCCTCTCCCACAGAGTCCAAAAGACTGTTCTATACATCTGTGTCTCTTTTGCTGTCTCGCATACAGGGTTGTCATTACCATTTTTCTAAATTCCATATATATGCATTAGTATACTGTATTGGTGTTTTTCTTTCTGGCTTGCTTCACTCTGTATAATAGGCTCCAGTTTCTTCCACCTCATTAGAACTGATTTAAATGTATTCTTTTTAATGGCTGAGTAATACTCCATTGTGTATATGTACCACAGCTTTCTTATCAATTGATCTGCTGATGGACATCTAGGTTGCTTCCATGTCCTGGCTATTATAAACAGTACTGTGATGAACATTGGGGTACACATGTCTCTTTCAATTCTGGTTTCCTCGGTGAGTATGCCCAGCAGTGGGATTGCTGGGTCGTATGGCAGTGTATGATGTTTCTTCTGGGAACAATGTGAATGCTATGTGGTAATTAGATAGTGGTAATGATTACACAGTTGTGATTTAAAATGGAGAAAAGACAGTCTCTTCAATAAGTGGTGTTGGGAAAACTGGACAGCTACATGTAAAAGAATGAATTGGAACATCCCATAACATTATATACAAAAATAAACTCAAAATGAATTAAATACTAAATATAAGACTGGATACTTCAAGTCTCCTTGGGAAAAACAGACAATGCTCCTTGAAATAAATGTCAGCAATATTTTTGGGGGGATTTGTCTCCTAAAGCAAAGGAAATAAAAGCAAAAATAAACAAATGGGACCTATTTAAACTTAAAAGCTTTTGTACAGCAAAGGAAACCATTGCAAAATGAAGACACACTTCTGAATGGGAGAAAATATTTGAAAATGATGTAACTGAAAAGAGATTAATATCCAATATATATAAATAGCTCATACAAGTCAACATTTAAAAAAATAAAATAAAAATGGGCAGAAGAACTGAATAGACATGTTTCCAAAGAGGAAGTGCAAGTGGCCAACAGGCACATGAAAAGATCCTCAACATTGCTAATCACCAGGGAAATGTAAATCAAAACCACAGTGAGATATCCCCTCACACCTGTTAGAATGGCTGTCATCAAAAAGAACACAAATAGCAAGTGTTGGCAAGGATGTAGAGAAAAGAGAGCCCTTGTACACTATTGATGGGAATATAAATTGATGCAACCACTGTGGAAAACAGTACACAGGTTTCTTAAAAAAACTAAAAATAGAACTAGCACACGACCCAGAAATTCCAATCCTGGGTATATATCAGGAAAAAAAAAAAACCCACTAATTTGAAAAGATACATGCACTCCAATGTTCATAGCAGCATTATTTATAATTGCCAAAGTATAGAAGCAACCTAAGTATCCATCAACAGTTGACTAGATGAGGGTGTAATGAAATACTGCTCAGCCATAAAGAATGAAATTTTGCCATTTGCAGCAACATGGATGGACTTGGAGGGTATTATGCGCTTCAAGGCAGAGAATGAAAGACAGAGAGAGAAAGACAAATGCTGTATGATATCACTTATATGTGGAATCCTAAAAAATACAACAAACTAGTCAATATAACAAAAAAAGGTAGATCCACAGATATAGAGAAAGGCCAGGAGGGGCAATATGGGGTTGGGGTGTGGGAGATACAAACTATTTGGTGTAAGATTGCTTCAAAGAGGTATTGTATAACATGGAGAATATAGCTTCTAGCTTGTAATAACTCTAAATGGAAAGTAACCTTCAAAATTATGCAAAAAAAAATTAATGTTTAAGTTGAATTGAAAAGTATTATTGACTCATATAGGTTAAAATGGCAAATTTTATGATATATGAATTGTATCTCAACTTAGAAATTAAGATATAAAACTTTTCCAAAAACCTGCATGTTTCCACCATATGAAATTGTCTTTTTTGTCAATCAAAATCATTAACTCAGAAATTTAATAAGGTTTATTTTATTAATGGTAAGGAGTCCTTCCCACTAATATGATAAAACCAGGTAGTTTTCTAAATAGCACTAATAATTCTAATTGTAATGAATTCTCGATTCTAAATACCATTGAATAGAGAAAAACAAATAATCTCATTTGCATTGCCCACCAATCTCATAATTTTTCTTTGTCTTAAGCTACTAGATCTTTGCTTGGTAGCTCATTTTTGGCATTACAAAAACTGAATTCCAATAATATTAAGACTCACAATGATAAAATGAGTCAAGACATACAAGATCACAGAACTTATGGGCTGAAATAGAGATGTAGACATAGAGAACAGACCTGGGGACCCAGTTAAGGGAAGGAGAGAGTGGGATGAATTGAGAGAGTACCTTTGAAACCTATAGATTACCATGTGTAAAATAGATAGCTGATGGGAAGTTGTTATATGACACAGGACACTCAGTCTGATGTTCTGTGATGACCTAAAGGAGTGGGAAGGGGTGGGAGGTGGGAGGGAGGCTCAAGAGGGAGGAGTCATATGTATACCTATGGCTGATTCATGTTGACATATGACAGAAACCAACACAATATTTTAAAGCAATTATCCTCCAATTAAAAATAAATAAATTTCTAAAAAGCAGTGATCAAAAAACACACACACACACAAAAGAAATTTTATGCTGAGTAGCTGATAAAAATAAGAAACTCACAATTACTTACGGGTAGCACTAGTCACGAGCTCTGGTACAGTCCTGCACACCATTTGGACACTTCTAGAAAATTACAGTAAAACTTCTGTGCATTCAAGAATGTCATTATTCTGGGTAAACATAAATAAAGAATATGCTGCTCGAAGGAAAACTCAAAAAGTTTGAATTGCAAAAACTGAGAAACAAAGGCAGAGGGAAAATAAAAATACCCATAAACTGAGTTTGGGCATGGGACAGTCATTTATTGAAGGCATATTTAGCTTGTGATTTTTTCTGTTTCCATAGAGAAAATTACTCTGGGATATATTTGTTTCATTTGTTATCAAAGATGTATTTAAGTTAAAGTGGAAAAACATAATTTCAACTTTTCAGCTTGTCTCTTGAGCAGGATGGTCAGTCATCTGATCAGTCTCCTTCATTCATTGACAGAGTGTGAAGTATGAATATTTAAGGCAGTATTACCATAGGAGAAGCACTGAAAGGGGAGAAGACATTGCATTTTTAATTATATATTTAATAAAAACTACAGAAGAAAATAAAGGCTAGTAAAAGACCATGAAGTGAAGGAAAGTCAAAGAAAGTACCCTTCATCTTTGTCCTGGTGCTCTCTTACCCTCTCTTAACTCTGTATAAGATTTTCTTTAGAATGTTTTACTCTATAATCATAGAGTAGTGTGTGTGGAACAAGAGGTGTTAACCTCCTGAATTCAGTTTGTTCACATACTATGACTTACTGCTATACAGATTCAAGTGTGTTACTTTTTAAAACTTGCAACTTCCCCCAACATAAAAAGTTATTTTTAAACCCCCAAATTAACAATGTAAGTGTTAGCCCTACTTCTAGTCACAGCATTATCACTGCTTTTGTTATGATAATACTACTGAATTGCAAACTTTTTAAAGGTGATCATCACACATTCTTTAGCATCTAGGTTGGTAGTGGTTAGGTGATCTTTTCTCCAGTGATACCCATAGAATCTCTTACAGTTTCTCTTCCAGAGAGCATGCTGAGGTGACAAAGCCCTGGAATTTTACTTAAGAAGCCTGAGTTCTTGATCTGTGTGACCACTACATTCCTTGAAGACAAAATTGGATATTTGAACTAGATTATTTCTAAGTGTCTAATATATGTATACCCATTTTCTATATAGATAACACCTATCTATTAATATTTCACTTTCAATGGATGTGATTTCCTCTTCCCTAAAAATATTCAGGAAAGTACATAATTTAAGGAGATAATTATATAAAAATGAAGGTTCTTATTTCCCTTCTATATGATGTTTATCATTATCCTGAGTGGAAATTTAAATGTGGTCTATTTAAAGGGGAAATGCCACATTCATAGTATGCCTTTGAACAAAATATTTCATTGCATGCTCTGGAAAAATAGGAAAATAGCTTATTGTGTGGTCGAATGCATTTGTAACTGGTTAAATGGCCAGATATTCATAATACTGATTAATTGAGGAAGGTCTCTAGTGGAATGCCTCAGGACTTTGCATTGAAACTATTCCACATTTCCTATTACCAGTGATTTTCATGAAATATTTTAAAACTACATGCCATAACTTGATATAAGGATAAAAAATATGTTACTACTTTGCAGTGAACATTTTTCAAATGACAGAGATTGTAAAAATGGACTTAAATAAGCAAAGGAGAATTTAAGGAGAGAAAAGTTAGGTAACTCTTGTATCTAATTTTGAAGAATCACATAAAATAGAGCAAGGGAAATTTTAGCTTCCTAGCATCTTGAAGTTAAATAAGGCACAGGTGTTTCTGTTTACAACAAATTCAACAGAAGTCAAGACTATGTTGGTAGCCAAACAATCTAGTGAAGTATGGGTGAACGTCTGTCTAGATGCTACATATGTTTGATCCTGGATCCAGAAGATTTAATTATATAGTCACAATTTAAAGGAATAAGATTTCATGTTTAGTTCAGAGGGAAAATAAGTTACCAAGTAAAAGTTTATCAGTGTTTGTAGGAATACAAAGAACAAAGTGTGCTAAGTCTCTTCAGTCGTGTCCAACTCTTTGAGACCCTATGCACCAGAGCCAGGTTCCTCTGTCCATGGGATTCTCCAGGCAAGAATACTGGAGTGGGTTGCCATGCTCTCTTCCAGGGGATCTTCCCATCCCAGGGATGGAACCCAAGTCTCCTGCTATGGCAGGAAGGTTCTTTATCACTAACGGCACCTGGGAAGCCCACGAAAAACAATAATGGTGTGTCAAATTTTAAGGAATATATGTATTTGATGTTATATTTAAAATGAAAATAACTGAATACTTTCCACTTAGTGATGGTGTAATATCTAGGTATAGAGAGCAGCCCCTGGTGCAGTACTATGCTGTGAATTTACTGAAGGTTGTCTATGGAGACCTGGAAGGAAGTTGATACCAACATGTGACTTCACTCTACACACAGTTTCTAAGTGGTCAAGTATGTTAGGGCTGTTCCTCCAATCTATGCCTTTGCAATTGCACTTAGGATAAAATCCAAGCTCTGCATGGCCACAGGTGTCTGCATAGTCTGGACCTGCTTACCTTTCCTACCTCACTTGGTGTTCTTCTTCTTTTCACAACCCTTTAATCCTGGTGGTCTTGGAATATATCCAAAGTGCAGTACAACTCATTTAATGTACCTAAAACAGATTGAGAATGCCTGTAATATGTAGCTCATGTGTGCAAAAAATGCAGCTCAAGTAACATTGGTGTAGCTTTGTCTAGGAAAGATTAAGAAATTTTATAAATACAACATCAAAGTATTATTTATGCAGTTATAGTTATAATCATCAAATTTCACCACAGCTTTCTCAAAGTCAGGACTTCTAAGTAAACCAAATTTAACTTTAAAAGATTTTACCCATAACATCTTTCCATTGAAAATATGACAAATCATGGATAATATTTATCACATGGATCAGTGACAAAAAATTATTAATTTTTGTTCTATTAGTGAGCATGATAGACTGAACTAAAATGCCTATATCATTCATTTAAAATAAAATCTTCCTAAATCCCTGGAGTTGAAGGTCTAGATAGACTGAAAAGGAATATAGGAAGAAAAGAAATTGAAGATACAGTATTGTGGCATGGTTTTGATTAAAGTGAACATTTTCTAAGCTTTGTAGTTAACGAATCTTGCATATGGACATTATAGTTGCTCTTAATCTGCTTTCAGAATACTGATGCAAATATTAAAAAATAATGAACTAACAAGATTGTTTGTTAATGCCACATAAAAGAGCTAATTACACATTTTCTGCCTATAGCTAAACCCAAGAGACATTGTCTAAGAAATTTTTAAATAAGCTTCTTCACTAGAAACGTGAATACAGCTGAGTGGCATGATGAATTTCCATTTAAGGACCTCAGTGATAACTCACCCTTTAAAAAATAATAATAATAAATACAGAAAAATACAGCATGTTAAAGGTATTCAGGGAGCAAAGTTATTTTGCTCATGCAAAGTGACTCATTAATATATTTATACATGATATTCAACATATGCTATAAATGGTAGATTTCATACTGAACTATATTTAGTCCATATTTGTGGGCTTATTATATTGGAAGATTGCTGTGAATTTCAGTGTTTTTTTTTTTTAATATTTCAATACTGTCAGTCATAGCAGTAATTTTCCAAAGTATGTTTGAAATGTTAGCCTAGTGTTTGAGTTTTAGGGTTTTAGTTATATTTCTACATTATTCTCACTGAAAAGTTTTTTTTTTTTTTAACACAGGTGCAAAAGAAATGCTTCATACGACTTTTACTTTGTAGAAATACCATTAAAGCAACTGCCTTTTGTCAATTATATTTTTAATTTAGTTTTTCATATGAATCCATTTTCTATGCCTAATGGTAGCTTTTTAGCAGATAATTTGTATTTGAGAGCCTGCTGGTCTTTGATCATGTACTGGACATATTGAAATGACAATTATTTTTAAAATTCTATCATCATCGACATTGTGGTTTCTCTAAACTATGCTCATGCTTTTTAATGATTTTCCAGTCATATTGAATATGAATATATTTGGACCCATTGGTTAATAACCTGAACCACAGCTAGTAGCTGCTGCTTCTATGAACAAATCAGAAAAAGTATCCACTCCAGGTGGACAAATTAGAAAAAGTTACCTTTCCTCAAGTGTACTGTTTAGCAAGTAGGATAGTACAAACTGAATTTCAATCCCTGCTTTTACCATTTTGGCTAGACACCCTTGTGCAGTATACAAACTGTAGGATCATATCCTTGGTGGGCTTGCTCTTAATAGTCACTTTAAAGTGTAATTATCAGACAAGTCATAGAAAACAATTTATACTGAGTATGTTGCTGTCAGGGTTAGGTTATGTGCAGCTTTAAAATGCTTAAGTCATTCATACTTGTCTTAACTTCCTATTTTTAAATTGCTCACATTCAACAGGAAACAGGGTAGAATGAAAAGACGTTGAGCCAAAAATTGTGATAATCTGAGCACCTTTGTTCCTGCCTGGATCAGAAACATGACTCACCTACATGCTTCTGAAATTTTTCTGGCTACAGTTAACACGTGTGGGTCCAGGCTGTTGAAATTAAAACAAGGATCATTGTAGTTCAATGGAAAATCAATAACTTTCCAGTTAGAAAAGATGGAAATATTAAAGGGTTGTTAAACTGAACTAAAGAGCCTCTTGATGAAAGTGAAAGAGAGAGAAAAAGTTGGCTTAAAACTCAACATTCAGAAAAATAAGATCATGGCATCTGGTCCTATCACTTCATTGCCAATAGATGGGGAGACAATAGAAAAGTGACAGACTTTATTGTTTTGGGTTCCAAAATCACTGCAGATGGTGACTGTGGCCACGAAATTAAATGACACTTGCTCCTTGGAAGAAAAGCTATGACCAACCTAGACGGCATTTTAAAAAGCAGAGACATTACTTTGCCAACAAAGGTCTGTCCAGTCAAAGCTATGGTTTTTCTAGTAGTCATGTATGGATGTGAGAGTTGGACTATAAAGAAAGCTGAGCACAGAAGAATTGATGCTTTTGAACTATGGTATTGGAGAAGATGCTTGAGAGTCCCTTGGACTGCAAGGAGATCCAACCAGTCAATCATAAAGGAAATCAGTCCTGACTTCATTGGAAGGACTGATGCTGAAGCTGAAACTCCAATACTTTGGCCACCTGATACAAAGAACTGACTCATTGGGAAAGACCCTGATTCTGGGAAAGATTGAAGGTGAGAGGAGAAGGGAATGACAGAGGATGAGATGGTTGGATGCCATCACCGATGGGGTGGACAGGGAAGGCTGGCATGCTACAGTCCATGGATCATGAAAAGTCAGACATGACTGAGTGACTGAACTAAGTAACTATACCTACGTGCATGACGCTGGTTTAGCAGACCTGTCTGCATTTGACTCTTTGTCTGAGCAAACCTGCCATATAGGTCAGGTCCCATTTTCTGTTCAGGGTCCTGATTCCTAGCTCCTCACCTCTTTGCACTGACCTCCCACCCTCAACTCATTGACACACAATGTCTTGGGAAGACAAGTATCAGCTAAATAAAAATCTTGGCTAAAACCACTGAAGTAGGGCAGTAGGGCCTCATTTCACAAAAGATCAAGAAACCATAATTTGCAAAAGTAGAGTGATCCTGAGTTAGTCTTATTCTTTGACATGAAAATGAAAGTGAGAGTGTTAGTTGCTTCATTTGTGTGTGACTCCCTGCGACCCCATGAGCTGCAGTCCACCAGGGTACTCTGCCCATGGAATTCCCCAGGCAAGAATACTAGGGTGGGTTGCCATGCCCTCCTCCAGGTAGTCTTCTCAACCCAGGGATTGTACCTGTGTCTCCGGCATTGCAGGCAGATTCTTTACCACCTGAGCCACCAGGGAAGCCTAAACTCTTTCACAGAAACCTCTATAACTATTCCCATCACATATGATTTTTTTCTCACTTTCTCTGAGTACTCATTCGTTTAAAATTATAATGCAAAATATATTATTCTGCTTTCTATTATACAATTGTTTCATTAAAGTGCAGAGCTGAAAGAGACTGTAGAAATCATATATGATTTCCTTTTTATCACAACTCCTGAATTTTGCTATATGGGACTTCCCTGGTAGCCCAGTGATTAGGACTTCACCTTTGCTCCCTGATGGGAAAGTTAAGATCTCACATGGCTTGCAGCCAAAAGAAACCAAAACCTTAAAACAGAAGCAATATTGTAACAAGTTCAATAAAAAAATGGTCCATATTAAAAAAATCTTTAAAAAATAAAAAAAGATTTCTTTACAAAACTAAAAATGTTTATAATTATAAAAATTCAAAAATATAGATAAGCAAAGAGAAGAAACTTGATCATACTGTTACATATGTTTGAAATTTTCATTTTAAATGCATATAAACATTTTCATTTTTTAAATTATAGTTCTCTGCTATTGTTCTGATGTGGGCATTATGTTCTGTCATCTGAATGGACCACAATTTAATTGGACAATTGTCTGTTTTGAAAAGTTTAGTTTATTTCTAAATGTTTCTTACATAATGATGAGATGAGCCTAATCATAAAGTTATGAATTCTTGGATAAAAGAACATTACAGTTTTAAAGAATTTATTTAATATTGTAACATGCTCTCACTAAATGTTCTCCCACTTATATTCCTATGAATAGTGTATGAGGGCACACGTATGCCCAACCTTCCCCAAAAAAGGATATAATCATGTGAAAGAAACTTTGCCAATTATGACAGAGAAAAAATGTATTTTTAAAATTTATACTTACAAACTTATGATTTTATATGTTTACTAGCTATTTTAATTTTTTCTCTTGTAAATTGCCTGTTAATGTCATTTATTCATTTTATATGAAGATATATACTTTTTATTTTGACTAACAAAATTTTTTTAATAACACTTTAACCTTTCTGTAGATATCCTGCATATTTTCCCCCAAGCTTTTCATTTGCTTTTAAATTCTGTTTATAATAATTTTGACACATAGATCATTTAATACTGTCATCTGTTTTGATTTCTGACATTATCATGAGATCACAATTCTATAAATATTATTTCACTTATATTCTCTTCTAGTATTTATGGGCATTTTTATTTTCTTATTTACATTTATATCTTTAATACATTTGAAACACATTTTGAAATATGGTATAATAAGAAGATTCTGACACTGCCACTAAGTCACATGTTGTTCTTGGTTAAATCACTAAATCTCTTGAATCTCAGTTTTTGTAAACTGATAACCTATCAGACCAACAGAAGAGGTGGAAATTCTAAATACAGACACATGACCACAAGAGAAATCCTTCTACTATAAAGTGTATGTCTTCTATCACTGAAGATAAGCAAACGTTTTCTTAGTAATGAGTCACTTTCACAGGTGTCTATTTGGTTTTAATTTTATGTAGCATCCAGTGGAGAGCTATTCATACAATGTGTCTTCCAATAATGCACATTGAATGACTTTAGTCTTCAAGGCCATAGATTCTGTGTTTTACACTCTGATTTTTTTTTTTTTTTTCAGTTTGGCTTAATGAGCCTCAGACCCAAGACCTAAGGTCTCTTACCAGTTTCCCAATTAAGGGTTGATTAACCTTTGTAAGCTTCACTGCTGGCTATGTTAAAAGGATAACACTATCAAGTTAAATAGAGAAGGTATCATTTAGGCATTGGAATCGGCATTTTCCTTATATAACTTCACTAACTTTACTTCATATCAAATACTTGAGGAGAAATGAGCTTTTACACTGTTTTGAAGTGATATGTACATGGATTTATTTGACTAGTGATGTTTGCAGTATTAATGAATCATGAAGTTGAACAATTTGAGAGGCACATACATTGCAACTGGTTTGTAAAAATGCCTAGCACTGAACCAGTAAAGTTTATATGAAGTCTGAAGGATTGTTTATGAACTATGTCATGTCATTCTGTTAAATTTGGGGTCATCTGTGATTTTACTGAGAGTTTTCATTAGACTCTCTCAACATATTTTTATTTGTGAAACATTATATTTGATTATTTTCCTTCAGGTGTGACTTATTACTGACACAAGATTTTAAATATTGTTCTATTTATGGGTAATCAACTTTTTAGTTGGGGCATTAAATAGTATCTTCAACACATTGATTGTAGAGTAAATTGCTAATAGCTACTAAGCACCAATGAGCATTAACACAATGTGTGAGGATTTTACACCTGAAGGAGGTATAAATATGCCCACTGAGAAAAATAATAGATTATTTGGTTTCTGGATGAAGTATGATTAACAAACCAACAACTTCACCTCATAAAACTATCATTTAATGGGCAGAATGAAAAGGCAAAATTAGAAAAAGATCAGTGTACCTTGCTAGAGGGAAAAAGTTTAAATTTAGAAAGAAAAACAAGCTTGGGGTCTGATATATCTGAGAACTTGAAGACAGAATGCTCTTTTGTGAGCCTAATTCATTTCATACCCACTTCGCTAATAAAGTAACCTGGATGATGGTGAGTTTGCTTGTCAAGACCAGTTTGGGGGATTGATGAAACCTAAACCAGAAAGGGCTTCCAGTTTCACATAGGCAACATGAGATTGGCTGCTATCTAAAGAGAGATGATATTTATAGAAAGGAATGGAGTAGCGGAGATAGATTCATTTTAGGAAGGCTGGTTAGTGTTTCTCTAATCATCTCATCCCCACCCTCTCAAATATGTGACTCCTACACAGGGCCCTTTCTGTCATGAAACACTTAATCCATATAACTTCCTTCCTTTCAAACTGCCTCTTTCTGTCTCCCCTGGATTGTATTTTCCCATATCCAAATGTATTACTTTTCCCACAGTATTTTCAATATGCAGCTGCTGCCTCTTCAAAAGTACTTCATCTCTTCTCAACTGACAGTGGCCCTGCCCCTCTCTATTTTTAATCCTCTTTCTCCATCTGTTTTTCTCTTCTCACATGCATAAGTGCTATCTGTCAACCCCCATGTACCCATGTTGCTTTGCTTCTGAGTCAAAGCTTTTACAGTTAGAGTGTTAGATGAAGTCTGTTATAAGTATATATTTCCCAATAAATCATACAATTAAACATGCTTAGACAGACGAAGCCCTTTATGATAGGAACGATGGAGTTTTGTGCTTTATTCAGAGTTGAGAAAAATGTGGTCAGTTTTGTTGTTGTCGTTTGGTCACTCAGTCATGTCTGACTCTTTGCAACCCTATGGACTATAGCCCACCAGGCTCCTCTGTCCATGGGATTTCCTAGGCAAGAATACTGGAGTAGGTTGCCATTTCCTTCTCCAGGGGATCTTCCCAAACCAGGCATCAAACCTGCGTCTCCTGCATTGCAGGCAAGTTCTTTACCACTGATCTACCAGGAAAGAACTGTGGTCAGCTTACCTCCCTAAAATATTGTGGGACATTACTTCATTCTCATAAAAGCAATAGTATCGTCACTTCAGGAAACTGAGTTCCACAGATAGTTTCTTTGAGAAATTGGGATACTGAGAAAGTCTTTCTGAATGGCAAAGGTGGGTGAGAAAGCATATGTATTTAATTAGTCTTTGGTAAGAGTAGCACCTTCTCAAACACTTAAGAATATGACTGCATGATGAAGCACAATTTTTCTCACTTCTCAAATCTAGACTTGATTGGATAAATGCTATACATTTCCATTATTACAAGAAAAAATGAATATCATCACAGAGAAACAGATGGGTTCTTTCACTTAATTTAGCCTCATTACTTGCTCTTTCTGTGGGAATATCACTCAATCCAGCTCATTATAAAGAAGACATGCAACATTTTGTGCTAGCTATAGAATTAACCTATGACATGACATAGTGTTCTTGATCTGTGTAAAATTTCTTTTAACTCTTGTTTTGGCCCATTGATCTTGAAATAGACTCATTTTACATAGTTCTGTATTAGTGCCTTTAAAAATCTACACCTCTCAATAGCACTTGCTAATGTAATGCCATTGTTACAGCACAGTTTTGGAGAAGGAAATGGCAACCCACTCCAGTATTCTTGTCTGGAAAATCCCATGGATGGAGGACCCTGACAGGCTACAGTCCATGGGGTCTCAAAGAGTTGGACACCACTGAGTGACTTCACTCAGTCACAGTACAGTTTAATAATTATGGAAGGATATATATATATAACATTTATTAGCAGTCATGAAATAAACTACTTGTTCCAGAGTAGATGAAGATAGTACTATGATCTCAACTTTAAGTCTCTAATGAAAATGAATTCTTTGATCTTGTTTAGTGTTTGTTATAATAATTCTCAGAAAAACAAGGTGTAATTTTAATGTTACTTTGGTTTATGAAAGACTATAAGCTTTAAAAATTTTATAATTTGAACCTTAACCTTTTCCATATTCTACTGTTTGATTGGTTGCATGTGTACCTTTCAATCAGGCTACAGAAGTTGTAAACAGTAGAAAATAGAAATGGCTAATGAATCACACTTTGGGACACAGAAAAGGTAAAAGTTGTACAGTTTTTTATTATATTCTAGGAGAAGGCAATGGCAACCCACTCCAGTACTCTTGCCTGGAAAATCCCTCGGACGGAGGTGCCTGGTAGGCTGCAGTTCATGGAGTCGCTAAGAGTCGGACACAACTGAGCGGCCTCACTTTCGCTTCTCATTTCATGCATTGGAGAAAGAAATGGAAACCCACTCCAGTGTTCCTGCCTGGAGAATCCCAGGGATGGGGGAGCCTGGTGGGCTGCCATCTCTGGGATCGCACAGAGTCGGACAGGACTGAAGTGACTTAGCAGCAGCAGCAGCAGAGAATATATAGGATATTAAAATTCTAATGCTACAGTCTTGTGACAAAGAATATAATGAGGACAATAAATAATAAACAGTACATCATGAATCTTCTCTTGACAATGATGATAACTTGCAATAGGAAATACTTAACCCATTCTCATTACTATCAGGAGAAAAAGGCTACTTTTTTGATGTTTATCTTTCTTCCTGGCACTTAGAAGCTATATAAACCACAGAAAAGAAAAAGAAAACATATATATATTCAAAAGTATTGAATATATTGAATTATATGCACTTTCCAGAATGAATAGAATATTTTGGTATAGGATTAATTTTAGCTTATCTTGCACCAGAATAATTTAAAATACCCATTTCAAGGCAAATCATGTGTTTAAAAATTGGTGTTTTGCAGTCATTGAGGATGCTGGAACCTATGATAATAAAGTAATTCCATACAGAGGCTCTGAATAAGCAAACATATTTACATTTCACTTACATTTAACAACAGGATCCCTGTTGATATTTGATATTTGTGTTTACTGATACTTGTTATATAGGCATAGAGCTCTGCATCAACTAAAGAAAATGTGTTTCTCCTATGGCACAGCAGTATAAAGAAAACTTCAGTGCCTCAATTTGATAGTAGTTATTTTTTGTTTCATACGATAGGTGTTCAGTTTTTTGAAATGTAGAAAATAATACACAGAGGGTATTAGGAAAGAAAACAGAGAGCTTAAAAAGAGCAGACTGTGTTGGTGGCACTTTCTTGTTAGAGTGAATTTGTCATGGATTGTGGTAATTGTGGGCAAAGTCTTTCTGAGCCTTTATAGGAGCTACTTCTTTTGAGAAGGAAAATGTGTCCTATTCGGCTGTCACTTACCACACCTTTTGGCAACTCTCCAGAGATGCTGCACCGCCGTTGACACAACAACTTGATTTCCTGTCAAAATATCTTTTAACATTTGACTCAAAAGATATTTTTGAGGACTCTAAGCATGCCCAACTCTTCTGTTCATTAAGGCCGAAAATCCAATAAGTGTTTGGTACGCTGGGACTCAGCTACCTCAGAGTGAGCAGCTGTCAAATGATTTGCTGAATACTTTTGCTCAACCCACCACAGTGAATTGATGGAACTGTGCCAGCTTCTGGATGTACAAAGTGAGGGGACTCTTAGCAAGAGCTATCCAAATGCTCCTTTAAGCCTTGCACTACCACCTGGACATTTAGAACAATCCATTGTGAAACAAATGGAGAAAAGAAACTTCATGGATTCATGAGCCCTTTTCCTCAGAGTGGTGAAGAACCCCCTATTGGTGTGAAGAACACATTAATGGTTTTGATTATAGGTTAGGTGTCTTTTTAGGCTTCCTGGTGGCTCAGGTGTAAATAATCCACCTGCAATTTAGGAGGCCTGGGTTCGATCCCTGGGTCAGGAAGATCTGCTGGAGAAGGAAATGGCAACCTACTCCAGTATTCTTGCCTGGGAAATCCCATGGACAGAGGAGCCCCGAGGGCTGCAGTCCATGTGATCACAGAGTTGGACATGACTGAGCGACACTTTGAACACTTTAGGTGTCTGTGGATTTTGACAGCCTTTAACTGACTGCTTACATCACCTCCATCATCAGCTTTGTGCATAACAAATACTTATTGGAAGAATCATACTCTACAGATATTTCTAATTTAGTGTTTCTTCAGAGACAGTGGCAGTATGTTTAGGACCAATGCCTGAATGACATTGTATAGAGGTCAGGACGGCCATCCTTCCTCCCTGCATGCTGTGCCCATATCTTTGCCACTTGAACTTGAAGAAGCTCCATCTGGGCTTTTGATAATCTCGGAGCCATCATGATAATGGGATGTTGTAATGCATTATGAAGAGTATAAACATTGTAGCATCAGAGAAAATAATTCCATAGAAGTGAAACATTTTCATTTGCCTTTAAAAGTTCTGAATATATAGTTCAGAAGAATGGGTGAAGGGCTCAGCTTGCTTTCATCTTGTGCCTGGACTTCTATCAAGCCAGCCCTATCTATACTATGTACTTGCACTGGTGAAATGTTGAGAGACAAACACTGGTTCATGCTTGAAGCAATGATGTAGAACTCTTCCAATGAAATGTTGGCCCCATTATTTTCACCTCAGTCTTATCTTTTAGCATTTGTGCATTTTTCTCTATTATCTGGACTTGGGTCTACCTTTTGGACCTTATCTTCATTTACCCATTCTACACTGAGCAACCCCCATAGCTTTAGGTGGGTAGGAATTATCTGTTCCAGACTTGGCCAAGTCTAACAAGAACCCATAGTCACAGCTGCAAGTTAGTGGTGGGGATTCAACTAAGCTATTTAGAAAACACTGGCACATAACTGCTTTCATTTCCTTAAAAGGTGAAAACGAAATCCAAGGCTTTGGCCCCCAGAGTGGCATTTTGAAAAATAATTCACAGTATTTCAAAGTTTAGAATCTTTATTGAATTTCCAAGTATGTAAGGCACATTAGTGCCTGTAAAGAGGGTAGAGGGTTTCAAATATAAAAGCTTAAATGAGTAACTTTCATCAATTTTTTTCCAACATTTTTTCCCCTCCTTCCTTTTTTTTCTTTTTTTCTGCTATCAGTTGTTCTCTCTGTTTGAGGATGCAGGAGCAGGCATTCCCCAAGAAGGGAAATCGGCAAAACAGGAAGGCAGTGGAGGACCAAATATTGGGGGAGGAGCAAAAGCCATAGGCATAGCCAGAAACGGATTGAAACTCGGAGGTCGAGGAGGAATAAAGCAATGAGCAGTAGTGCGGGAACCTAAACCTGTAGTGCTGGAGGCCAAGGGCATAGGCCTTGGCCAGTTCTTCACAGGGTGCCGCGGGCCTCCCAGTGGGAAAGAAACACGAGCCAACCTCTCCTTTCCCGTCATTCTCGTGCTTCCTGGAGGCAACTCCATCATTATCCCCGATCTAAGGGTCGAGATGTGTGTAGGGCCTCTTACTTGAGGGCCCCTGGATGGAAAGAATCCTTGACCCCGTGGCAAAGCCACATATAACCCTGCATTGCTGCCACCTCTCTCAGTGCCCCCATTGCTGACCTTTGTTCCCCCCACCATCAGTGCGGGAGGGCTGCCAGAGAATTCCTGGGACACGTTGTTAATAGAATCTTGCCCGCTCTGCCTCCAGCCTGCCGGTCCCTCAGAGCTATTTACTTCTCCTGTTGCTAGGGGCTCTTCGGCAACAGCAGGTGGTGGCCCATACGGGGGTTTGAGAGCTCTCGAGCCATCGACAGGAATGCAAGATCCTGTTCTCTCTGAGGGGCGCTCCAGTCGCTCTCTTGCCAGATCGCTCAGCACCTTGAAGGGCGGTCTCAGCGGGACTCCAGGGTGGCCCCAGGACCCTGCATCATCCTTCGGGCACTGGAAGGGCAGGCTGGGCCTCGGCTCCCGGTTCCCGTTTTCAGCTGCAGCTACTGCTGTGGGTGAAGGGGCGTGCCCTCCAAGGCTTGCCAAAACAGAAATCAATCAGTTAATAAAAATGACAATGTGGTGACCAGAAAATATCTGAAATACGTGATGGATCGAACTCGCTGGGGAATGAAATATACCGTGGGAAAGGGAGAGCCTGATCTCCTCCCGGGTGTAGTCAGCAAACACTTGTTCAATTCACTTGCCCTTCATCAGGCGGCCTTTTGAGATTCAGGCTTTGGGGTTTCCCTTTATGGCTGACCTGTGGCTCCACCCCGTTCCCTATATTCCCACCTCCTCAAGGCTGGATAAACACCAGGAAGCTGAGGAAACACCAGTCCTTTCCGTCAAAGCAGGATATATGATCCACTAAAACCCATCATTTAGATTCTGACAGGAGTGCTCTGGAAAGTCTTATGAGGGAAAACTTTTTTTTTTTTTTCTTCCACATAAGTCTAAGAAAGCTTAGTTATGTTAACAGACACTTCCGTTTGTTTCTCTTTCATGAAGCATCATTCAACATTTATACCCTCTTGTGTTAAAATTTTCTTTCATTCAACCCACACCACACCCCAGAGTAAGAATTTCTTTATATTTAAACACCAAACTTTAGACTAAGGATTTGCAATTTTTTTGTTTCAAAATTACATTTAAAACTCCAGTGTTCTTAGCACTTGAATTTATATCTTTCACGCTTTTGTCTGGGATCCCTTTCTACATCCCCAGCAACCCACTTGGCCCTGTCACTCTTAACACAGGAAAACAATTCAAACTGCCTTTTGACTTCAAATTAAACAATTGCACCCAGTTTTGTACTTACACATTTTCAATGCAAGCCATGGAGGAATTTGATCAGGAAAGCCTTCTTGAAGTGATGGAGAAAACCAGCTGAATGCCCACGCAGACCAGCTCAGTCTGGAGAAATGACTGGTGCTTCTTCCTTAGAGCAGCTTGGCAGGTCGAATGAAGCTGGGAACCAACTGGTTCTTTCTAGATTTGGAGTCCTCTTTCTGAGGTTACCAATTGCTAGGGAAGGGAGGGAGAAAGGGAGATGGGAAGAGGAGGAGGGGAGAATTCTGTGACACTCCTCTAAAGCTAAATGTATGATTTCTTTTCGCACAGTAGTAGATGAACTTAAGGGCATTCCCTGCTTTAACCCTGTTGCAGCCCAGATGGAAACACATTGCAAGATGATTTTAGAAGACTCATGGTGGCATGGCCTTTTGTTAAGAATTCTTTCTGAAGTTTTATTTAGAAAAGGTAGTCATCACATCTCTTCTTCCAGGTTGAAATGACAAGCACTGAGTAGAGTACCATGTCTAATCTTGTAATTTAAATTTCCACTATTAACTTGGAGAAGAATGGAGGGTGGGGGGGATAAATTGCTTTGCAATCTGAGTTTTCTTGTGAAGATGAAACAAGAGGAACGCTATAAGAAATTCCTCTAAGAATCGTATAGGCTTTTAGTTTTTAGTTCCTCAACTTTCAGTTATTCCCTTTATCCTAACTTTCAGTTTATTGGCTCAGTATGGTGTATGTATGTGTTTGTGTGTATGTGTAGACATATTTCCCAGACTAGAGCTCTGGAAACTTGTCTGCAAGTGAAAGGGGAGATAAAAGTCATAACAGATAGCATCAATTTACAAATATTAGCTCAGATTTTTGCCTTATAACTTTTTTTGCATAATGTACTTTCTGTTCTTCTGGCCTAAATTTCATCCCCCTTCCTACCTTAAGCAAGTATATTTTCTCAGCTTTTATTTTCTGCCAATGATCTACAGATTAATTGCTCTGAAATTATGATGACCTTCCCCTCATCTAAAAGTACTAATCTTGCTTTAAGATAAAGCCCCAAACTTGGCCCACTTACTTAAATTCACCTAAGATTTGTGCTGTTCTAACTAGGCTTCAAAGATCTTAAAATAACTTTCTTTATTCCAAATATCAGAATCTGCTGTATATGCTGCTGCATTCCAACAATAACACATATGTGTGTGTGTGTGTGTGCTTGCATATGTTTCAATTATCTGTGGAATGTATGTGTGCATGCATGTGTATGTATGCACTGCTACTAACAGTCACTTCTGGGAAGCAACAAACTCATAATAGAAATTTTGAGTCTCTAAGTCCACACCTTCCTGCCAGGGCACCTTGTCCCTGTCTATACACTATTGAGTTTTCTTTATCTCATTGAAAAATGAAAGCAGCATGTTTCCAAAACTTCTCCCAGAGGAATCTGTTCACTTGCCTAGCATGGTTCACTGTTAAGAAAGCTTGATTCCCCAGATTCTGTTTCTGTTTTTCTTTAGCTTATTGTTTCCTTGTCCTTATATAAAAGAAAACTTATTATTAGCAATATAATTGTGATAGAGTGTTAAAGCCCTTTCAACACTTCCCAGATCAGTGGGAGTAATGAAACTTGAGCTAATGCCTGCTAATAGTTGGTAAGTCATATTTATATAGTTTATGTTTGAGAGCTTGCATTTTTTTCTGAATAATAGCAAGGAATCCACAGGAAATCCTTTTATGATTATCAAAATATTGCAATCATTGGCTGTTTTTACCTAAAAATGCCTATTTAGTAAAATATCACCTTAATTGGATTACATGAGAATGAAATGTAATATAGACGCCAAATAGCTGGGCATAGTGATAAAACCAATGGCACCTTAGAATTGTCACAAACCATAATAGGTATTATATATTTATGGATTCTAGCTCAGATTTTTGCCTTGCAACTTATTTGCTTTTATACAATGAATGTTTATTGAATACCTTCTGCATGCATTCACTATTTGGTTTAGTGTGGATTATACAACAGAAGTTAAATACAAAATTGGTAGTGACTTCAAGGAATATTCAAACTTTCTGCGGAGAGAGAAAAACATCTATGTAAGAAGAATGCAATAAAAAAAGAATAGACGCAGACTATTAGCTGTCATTTTCCACAATGGAAATTCAGAAGAAGAAACTAATTTTAGGTAAAAGTAGTTGTGAAATAGTTCATGTGGTATTGGGGTTTGAGTTGTGTTTTGAAGGGTGTGTACATTATACAAGGGCAGAGGAGGAGATGGTATTCCACGCCAAGAACAGGCATGGAAGTAGGAATGAAAGGGAAAATTTGGAATTTTGTAGTTTACTTTTAATCCAAACTGGGCTCATATTTGGCAGAAATATAAATATAAAGAGCCAATTGGACCCTCTAAAGATAGTAAGATCATCCAGATAATTAGTAAAGTTGTACCAGCAGGGAATATTTGAAGGCACTCAGGTTTTATAAAGGCAAAATAGGAATCATCTCAAAACTGACTCTTTGACACAAAGCTGTTAGGCTACTTTAGTTATCCACTGAGCTCTGAGAATGAAATAATAAAGTGTATGTATGTGTGTGTGTATGTAAATATATATATATATATATATATATATATATATAGGCTTCCCTGGTGGCTCAGAGGGTAAAGCGTCTGCCGGATGCAGGAGACCTGGGTTCGATCCCTGGGTCGGGAAGATCCTCTGGAGAAGGAAATGGCAACCTATTCCAGTACATACATACGTATTTGGTTTTTTTAAATAACTGTTTTGGGGAGGGAAAAATGGGTAATGAAAGTTGAAGATTTGCCAGAAAGTAACTTAGTTGTGAAAGTGGCTAAGTTCTAAATGCCTTTCATTACCCATCACCTCTGATTTCATGAGACAACTCTAGATATTACTCACATATCTCTCAAAAGATTTTGAGGACTTTATTGAAATGATAAGTGAGAACCATACAAGGATATATTTACTTCTGTCCAGCAATTATGAGGTCATTAAAAATGTGGTTGTCCTGCCAAAATGACGTTGCTGGTTGTTTTCAAAGAAATTTCACAGATGTGTAAGTGCAGACAGAGTATCATTTAAAATTCATCATTTCTCTCTCACTAGAAAAAGAATCCAGGAGATGGAAACATAAGGATGATTTTCTCTTTTTCCATCAGACTAATAAGGAGGTGATGAAGAGATTGTCATGCTGATCTCTGGGGAGACAGTTGTCAAAAGATGCCATCCATGAACTCCCTTTCAAAATATAATGTAGCTATGCCTGTGGAAAGCTCTCAGTTTAGGATGTCTAAAAGTACTTCAAGAAGATAGACCACATACTTTTAGGGATCTGTTGCTATTTAATTCAGTGTATTAATAAGCATGAGATTAATGAAGGCATGGCACTACCCTAGAATGGGCCAGACAGAATTATTCAGTTGCGTAACTATAAGCAGTACTCCTGTCCTCTCTGCCCCCAGCTGTCCTGCAAACTCTGTGTGGTAAGTGACAAGGGTGAACAGGTGATAATGAGATTATGTCACTACCCATACTGGCAAAAGCAACTGACAGTGCATGCCTCACTGTTGGACTTATTTGTATGAAGATCAATAGGCTATTATTGCTTTTCCCAAGTTCTTTGCTCCAGACTTCTAAAAAAAATTGTTTTAAAACACGTCATTTATGGCAATGACTCCAAAACAAGTTATTGTCTTGTAGAAATCAGAAGCTATCAGAAATTCCTTCAACATAGATCACTCTAATTTTTCTTGATATCCTGAGAGTCAGAATTAGAAATTAAATAACAGTAGGGCATGCCAGATGAGAAAATATGAGGAAGGAAAAAGAAACAGATTTTTCTACTACTTACTCTGTGCCAGATATTTGATATATTTTGTCTCATTTAATAGTCACAAGTTTTTAAGACAGTTACTATTATCGTATCCATTTTATAGATGAGGATAAAGACAGCTGGAGAAGTTAAAGTAGTTGTTTCTAAGATCCGGGAGATGGTGAAGGACAGAGGAGCCAGGTGTGCTGTAGTCCATCCCAAGGAGTCAGACATAACTGAGCAACTGAACAACAACAACAACAAAGCTAGTAAACAGCAGACAATATTGAGACACAGGCAAACTGACACCAGAACCCCTATTTCTTTCATTCAACCACACGGCCTCAGGACTATAGCTGTATGTGCATCACATAAGTGGCTCAGATCAAAACATGTGTACTGGATCAGAGTTTAGTTTATTTAAGAGATATACGTACTGACATCCATCCTAATATAGTTCCACAATGAAGAAATCATCCAAATTGCAATACATCTCAGAAATGCAGTCCATGCAGAAATGCAGCAAACAATTGAAGATTACATATCTGCTGGTAGTTCAGCAGAAGGATGATGACTGAAAAGCCTTTCATGGAGCGATTGAGGTTGGTGACAGAGAAAAGAACTTAGCTATAGGACAGCACTGAGTGACTATTATTAATGAATTCATTTTAATAGTATTACCAGTGTTAAAATTATATTGATTTTGAGTTCTCAAATTGCAGATATAGGGTTACTCATACTATTTCTATGGCAGTAAGGTGTGGTGGGACTGAGCTTATAATCATGGTTAAGTCATCTGGTTTCTAGTATTGGAGCAAGTGTGAAAACAGAGTCAATTGTGTGCATGTATGGGGTGGGTGGGTGTGTGTGTGTTGAGTGAAGTGGGGTGTTGGGAGGGTAGAGTTGTACAAGTGAGCTATTATTAATGATAACTCTGGAGAATACCTTTATGAATTAGGAAAATATATTGCTTAAAAAGTAAAATTAATGCATTTTATGTTCACCTTGGTATATATTATAAATTTAAGATATAAACATGGACTAATAAGTAAAATGAGGAAAGTTAATGAAAAACGTTGCTTTGAAGTAACCCATTAGACCATAAGTTTATAAATACACACACATAAATATATATGCAAACAAATTGAAGGCATACTTAATTTCTTGAGTACTCGGTTTAAAAAGCAAAAGCTATTTTAGATTAATTTCTTTCTGCTTATAATTAAGACTATGTAAATCCATGCTGAAAACATTTTATCAAGCTTTATTAAAAATGAATCATATGTGCCAACCTGTGAAAGGCTTTGGCTCTGAAATCAGAGGAACACAGACTTGGGTTGAAATCTCAGCTTTGCTACTTATTGGCTTTGTGACCTTGGGCAGGTTGCTTAACTTCCCTGAACTTCATTCTCCTCATTTGTAAAGTGGGATTATAAAGAGAATTATATTAAGTCAGATGTGAAAAGTAACTGTTACAAACTAAGTGACTAAAATATAATCTCTTTCTTTGTGCATATTTGACTCAGTTTTCACATATGTAAAATGAGGATGATGAGACCTCTTAGCTATTTCAGGGCTGTTGAGAAAATTAATTTGATAATTATATGAAATTGTTTTGCAATGTATAAATCACTTTACATCTGTGAGTGCTAAGTCACTTCAGTCGTGTCTGACTGACTTTGTGTGATCCTATGGATTGTAGCCTGCCAGGCTCCTCTATCCATGGGATAGAGGCAACAATACTAGAGTGGGTTGCATGCCCTCCTCCAGAGGATCTTCCCGTCCCAGGGATCAAACCTACATCTCTCATGTCTTTGGCACGGGGTTCCTTACCACTAGCACCACCTGGGAAGCCCCAAATCACTTTATATATGTAGGCTGATATAACCATGGGTGATATTTCAGGGAAAGAAGACTCTGGAGACACATTTTAAATATCACTGTGTAAATAGTCACCTATTTCATCTACCCGTAAGGCCATTTTTCATTTCCTGAACCATTAAGGTGGAGAGGATTAACCACAATTAAAAAAAAAAAAATCTCCACGGTGTATAATGCTTTCAACTTTTCAATTGGTGATACATGAATCTCACGCATTGTTGTATTTAATGCAGTAGCTGTGTTAGAATAAAGAGTCTTCATTTTTGTGTTTGACTATATGTTTAATTGAACTTCAGAATCTTGTATTGCACACCAGGAGCCATTGAAAGCCCCTGTGATGATTAGAATGAAAAGTCTTAACAAAAAGAAGATTGTTTGGTTTCCTGATAGTGCAGATTTGATTGATTGATTCTCTGAGCGATTTACTACTTTAGACAAAAAATTCACTTTTTTCCCCCACTCTAGTAGTTGCACCCCACCCTCACCCCTACCACAGCCACACACACACGCACACACACACACACACACACACCCCTCAAGTGGTCAAATAAAGAGCCTGCTGGAGAAAATGTAACATTTTCATAGACTGATTATAATTCAGTGTGCAGGAAAATTTGCTGATGAAACTCAAAATCAAAATAATAATGAAGTCCATCTCTAGATACCACTTTAAAATCTTGCCTGAATTATGCTGTCTGCCTGTTGCCAATATAAGTGTGTGTTCAAAGATCCTGGTTAATCACAAGTGCTCAAGAGCTATCTATTTGCCTTTATTTTTGAAGTATTTCAGATCCTCCACTTC
This sequence comes from Bos indicus, assembly GCF_029378745.1. NCBI lineage: Eukaryota > Metazoa > Chordata > Mammalia > Artiodactyla > Bovidae > Bos > Bos indicus. Next base: position 11,137,747 of record NC_091789.1, on the reverse strand, counting down.
CAGCTTTCAAAGAAATGTACTGATATGTGGATACTCTTCTTAGGGGGAGAGTTCATTAGAAAAAAAGATCCAATTCTGGAGGGCCAGGTAATGGGAAAGTGTCTCTTCTAAGATTACTAAAAAATAATGGAGGGATCTCACTCAGGTATTAAAGTTTCTACAGCCTGATAGTAGTATCTGAATCAAAGTAATGAGTCCTTCCGGAGGTACTGGGTGATTCTGCAAATGGCTGAACCAGAGCCAGTGGAAGTATGGGTTGTTGCATAGTCTGGGTGACCTGTTGACTTATTTGTCTGTGGTTTCTAAATTTTACTGAGTAACAGATTCATCTGGGGATCTTATTAAAATAGCAAGTTTCCAGTCTCCACCTCTAGGATTCTGATTCAGTTGATCTGTAGTGAGGTCCAGTTATCTGCAGTTTAAATCCTTAATGATTCTGATGTGGAGGTCTTTGGATTACAATAGAGAAATACTGACTAGATGGCCTTTTAACCTTGAAGTCTAGCTTTTTAAGGACAAATCCAGCCTTTAAGTGGATACTCGTATCTTCTAGGTCTAACCAACTGCCTACAGGAGCACTTGAGCAAAATATCCTTTTGACCATACCCTATGCCTTCAGTTCCTTTTTGATTCATAAACCTCCAAATACTTCGATTAGTTTCAAACAAATGTGTTGAGTTTAGTTCATCTAGAGCAGCAGTTCTGAAAGGGTGGTCTGGGGAAAATTGAGGTCCCCAAGATCCTTCCCCAAAGTCCACGAGGTCAAAATATTTTCATCATTATATGTGCGTGTGCTGTATTAAGTCATTTCAGTCATGTCTGACTCTTTGCACTCCTACGGACTCATCTGTCCATGGGATTCACCAGACAAGAATACTGGAGTGGGTTGCCATGCCTTCATCCAGGTGATCTTCCTGACCTAGGGATCAAACCTGCATCTCTTATGTCTCCTGCACTGCAAGCAAGTTCTTTACCACCAGTGCTACATAGGAAGCCCTTTCATCATTATATGAAGACATTATCTGCTTTTTTCACTCTCATTCTCTCACGAGTGTACAGTGGAGTTTTCCAAAGGCTGCATGATACGTGATGTCATTCCTTTGAGATTAATGAAATATGTGCTTCTATATCCTGTGTTTTAAAACTTCTTCAGTTTTAATTTCTAATATGGTAATTATTGGTAGATTTAACCCACCCAAACAAAATCTCTTTGGAGTCCTGAATAGTTTTTAAGAGTATTAAGTGGTACTAGACCAAAAGGTTTTAGGATTTATGTCCTATTTAACCAAAGTTTTAAAATGTGCATCAGTTAATATAAATGATGAAGTTGCTACCAAGCCTCAAGGAAATTGCAAACCTGATTAAAAGATTCAGATTCTTTTTTTGGTCTCTTCTGATAAATCCTTCAGATAGAAATCAGTACAAAACAAGTTAAAAATTCTTGACTCATTGAATGTCTCCTGTATTAACAATACTATATAAGCTACTGTAAATGAGATACAAATATGTTCTGACTTGAGCAGCTTATTGTCATTTAGGGAAAATAAAAGTAAATTGTAACAGGTGAATATCTAACTGTGGAATGTTTCCATTATTTTTTTTTTAGAACTTAATCAAAAGCAAAGATGTGTGAGAGGTAAACAGTCTAATCACAGTGGGCTCAGAAGAGGTAGAACCACAGCTCTACTTTGAGGGATGAATGAGATTTGAACGGGAAAAAAAGGCTCCCAAATCAAATTCATTCCTGAAACCTACTACAGATAGAATTTCAGGGGATTTTTGTTTTCATTCCTTATCTTTCTGTATTTTTTTTTTTTTAAAGAACGTGATTTTACTAAGCAGCAACATTATTCTAAAACAAAAATATATCAGAGATCTAAACTAATATCCAGACTGTTTGAGCTTAAAATAAGCTGAAACTTTTGCCTCAGGGTCTTAGAAATTAAGGAGTTGTTTTTCCAGTGAAATTAACCCAGATAATTGTCACAGACCTTTTACTCACCTTTGGCCTTTGGCTAAGACCATATAGAGAATTGTTACCGTTGCATGGCTTCAAAATCATATTTTCCTTTTGTTTTCACTCTGTGAAGCCACCTCATTTTTATATGCCTCTGGGTATTTTTTCTTTGGTTGTTTTCTTCTTCCCTTTTGTGTGTGGGGGGGACTCTGTTTTATGTATTTTTAACTGGTCAGATTATTTTGGACTGAAGGCTATGTACTGAGACTCAAGTGCCTCTAGGGAGCTTCAGCTAACATTACATATGGAATGTCCAGTTGCTGGATTGCTTGTGCTTACAGCTTTGTAGGACCACTGGGAGGTTTTCCAACTGCTCTGGAAAGAAACCAAAGTCTTTTCTCTATTCAGTGCTGACAGTGACTTGCAATTTGCTTTAAATTCTCCTCTGATGACATTTTGTATTATATCAGCAGTACATAAAAGCAGTTGTTCCTGTTTTTACTAAATTCATCAGACTTTTATACTGGAGACAAAAATATCCTCCATGACTATATTTAGATCCTTTCAGCTTTGTTGTGAATGTTCTAGAAAGATTTTCCCAAAGATCTTGGCTACCCAGTTAAAAGAAGACAATTTCTTTGTATGCATCTACTATGCATTCTATCACACAATTGTTTGATTTCTATAAGATTAAAATAACAAGTTTAATTTTCTGCTGTGTCCACCTTGTATTTCCAAGAAATTTTCACTGTGATTTTAGGAGACTTGGGGAAACAGTAGGGGAAGTAAGTTTTAATTATGAAAATATAAAAAATATCAAAGGGGGTTGCATACCAGATACATTTTATGAAAGTTCACACTGCTTTTCAATATTTACTACTTGTCATCAAATTAAGTTTCAGATTATATTTAGTAAGAAGATTACAACATTTAAACAAATAATAACTTTACTCAGCAAAACCTAATTATATTTGTTTAGTCTTATGCTTTGGATCACTCACAGGAGAGAGATTTGGAATCACCAGTATAGGGTTCTCAGTATTCATTATGTCAAACACCCTATTATTTGCTAACAGAAGCTACATTTTCTACTCTGAACTACCTTCCAAATCCAAGCTAAGATGTAATATACATTAGCAAAGCCTTTTCTTCCTGGTGGCTTAGATGAATTCATAGATGATGCTACTCAACTTTCTGTTATAAAAAAAATTACAGTGCAAAATTAAAGATTTGGGGGAATGTAATGTAATTTATAAGAGCTGACGCATTTGAAAAGACCCTGATGCTGGGAAAGATTGAGGGTGGGAGGAGAAGGGGACAACAGAGGATGAGATGGTTGGATGGCATCACCGACTCAATGGACACGAGTTTGGGTAACTTCGGAGTTGGTGATGGACAAGGAGGCCTGGCGTGCTGCGATTTATGGGGTCGCAAAGAGTTGGACATGACTGAGCAACTGAACTGAACTGAATGTAATTTATATATAAATTCATTGCATAGCAATAACCTGATGACAAAACCAATGCTATAGTCTTTGAAACTTAAAAGGAGCAAAGAGAATTTTTTAAGCAAGTGTGCCATTACATTTCATCCCTGTGAGCTTAATACGTGAATTAACATATAATAGATATATTCCATATATCTGTCAAATAGTTAAAGGGCACCTATCTTTGGTTAAGTACCTCACCATTGGTTGGTTTGTTGTTAGGTATATGTTTTACATACATACTTAGTTAATTTCAGAACCCAGAAGCAGTGATGCGAAATAAAAACTAAACACTTAGTGTCTAAAAAGTTAAACATACTAAAGGAGATTATGCCAAGATTATTATTTGACTAAACAAAAGACATCTTAAGAATTCTTCTTTGGAGAATGTGAAATAATGTATGGTATACTATTATTGGGCTATAACTGCATTCTCCAGAATTACAAAGTCTGCTGATAAAGACCTTCCATGCTTGCAAGTCAGACAACACAAATCTATTGTCATTTTTGCTGAAAACATGCTTTTAACCAAAGTCTCTGGAACTGCTCACTCCTGCACACACATCTATTGAAGATTATTTTGAAAAAGGTGCCACTGACTTTAAATAGCTCATACTACATCATGTGCAAGTGCAAGAGAAGGAAATGAAGAGAAGGAAGAAGATGAAAGGTGAATGAAAGGCGATATTCAGTTGTAAAGCTCTCGCTTTGTTCTAACCCTTCTGTTCTAAATATGCACCTATCTTTTGCTTTCTGTTATGTGTAAGATCAGATAGGATATAGAAGGTAGTGAGAGAAAATGATAAGAAGCACAGAGGAAAGCAGCCTCTACTCAAAGAGAAAATGTCAAATGTCTATCTTCTGAGACTTTTGCAGGAGACAAAAAATAATGTCTGGTCAAAGGCCAAGCTCCATAAATGTTTATTCTGTTGTTTATATGTTTTGTTTTATTCTGAAATTTAAAACAACTCTGTAAAAGCTACTGAATCACAAAGGGAGAACTGACAACTGCCAGAAGGTCAAACTGATGACAAGTACTATGAAGAAGCAATTTATAACCACCTAATTTTTCCAATTTCTGATCTATTGACATTTTATTTATGATGGAACTCCAGCTAATACTGTGATGTTGTTTTACTAATTGTGAATTCTAGATGTGATTTTAGATAACATTTGGTATTTCCAATCCCCTTTTTAATGCTACTTATCAATTCTTCCCTTTTTAAAAGAGGCAAGTAGAAAAGAAGAACACCTTTAACTAAATGATTAGAATCATGGGAATTACCAGTTGTAATTAATATTCTAGCAAGCAAAAGATAAAAGCAGAAATGTTCTAATTTATCTAGGTAGGAAGCTGTTGAAATTTTCACTTACCATGTCTGAACGTAATGGTTAAGAGTAATGGCTCAGGAATTACCTATGTGCCCTTAGCTAGGTTATTTATCTTCCTTGAATGTCAGCTTCTTCACCTATAAAATAAGGATAATAATATTGCTAACTTTATGAGATTGTTGTGAGAATTAAATAAAATAATGCCTGTAAAATACCTAGCACTGTGCCTGGTAAATAATAATTATTCAATATACTTGTTATATCATTTAGGAAGAGGGTTCCCAGATTAATGTAATTAATATAGCTATGAGAATAGCATTTGTTTTTGTTATTGAGAATTTGGGAGTGTTAGCTATCAACAACTGTGGGTGGATATCTTGAGGAGAACACCTTAGAACATTTTAGAGCATTTAGTAACACAGCTACCACATCTTTATGTCCCAATCCTAAAGAAATGAATAGTATGGAATAGAGAATATAAAGTTTAAAAAAAAATCAGAGAAAATTATCTATCAAAATAAGGATTCTGACAAGGTACAAAGATTACAAAATGGAGTTGAAGAATTTGTTTTCTTATAAATTGACATTATCTTTCTCTTTTGAATGTTTCTTATTGGGGATATAGATCATTTTCTAGACTGAGAAGTAATGATCATTCAGACATAGTGATGAGACTGGGTTAGAATCTAAACTGATCTAGTTGGAAGGATTTCATTATGCTTAATTTCTTACTGTTTTATTCTAATGAAGCTTTTCCTGTTTTTCTGCTCTTGTTTTCCCCTCAACAAAGGTGAGCTACCCTTCCTTCTCTCTAATCAATCATAATTGATTTCTCAACATTAAGTCATCACTGGGTGTATCCAGGCAAGAATACTGGAGTGGGTTACCATTTCCTTCTGCAAGGGGTCTTCCCAACCCGGGTTTGAAACCAGGTCTCCTACATTACAGGCAGACTACTGATTGAACCACCAGGGAAGCTTTATAAAATGCACTATGTGAAAAAGGCAGTATGCCAATTTGAGTTATATCAAAAATTGATTAGAAAAAATGGACTTAGAGAAGAGGGAGTATGTTCTAGTCTTAGTTATGCTACTAACTCTTTCATGTAAATTGGAATGAGCCATTTTATCCCTCTAAACTTGATTTCCCTATCTATAAAATGAAGGAATTTAATATAGTCATCTTTCTGTTTTTATGATTCTAGAAGCTGAATTCAGAATTCAAAGGGTTCATTATCAGATGAAATTAGGTATACTGCTATTCAGACCATGTTTGTTGTAAGCCTGTTACCTAGTCCATTAACATCTTTAATATAGCTTATTGATAGATTTGGACTTTAGTTCTGTCTCCAAAATGAGAAAGTGTTACAATATAAATGTTTATGTCCCTCCCTAATTCATATGCTGAAGACCTAACACCCATGGTAATGGTATTAGAAGGTGGGATCTTTGGAAAGTGATTAGGTCATCATGAGAGGGATTAGTGCCCTTATAAAAGAGGTCTCAGAGATCTAGCTCATCCCTTACACCATGTGAGGACATAGTGAAAACTTGGCAGTCTTCAACTTAATGGAGCAGCCTCATCAGAACTCCATCATACTCAGCACCTTGCTTTTGGACTTCCAGCCTCCAAAACTGTGAGAAGTAAATGTTTGCTGTTTATGAGCCACATAATCTACAGTATTTTGTTATAGCAGCCTGAATGGACTGAACTAAAAAGATATGTGTCTCTGTATTATCAAGAGAGAAAAGACAAACAGTTAATTATTATCAAAGTGCTACCCATAATCTCCCCATATAAAACTTTTGATGAACACACTTAAGCTAAATATAGTACTTAGTGAATAATCTTTTGCCAATAAAACTGCTAAATAGTGCATTCTGATGGGTAAGACCTGATGAATGACAGTAAGTTAACTCTTGTGAACTCTCTGAACAAACTCAGGCAAAAGATTCATATTTCTCTCACAGATGAACAAGAAATTAAAATATTATTTTCTAGTCATCCCACCAAAAATATGTCTATCTACTGTTTGACAAACTGCTTACTTGATTCTTCAACTAATATCCTACATGATAAACAGTTTAACTCTTTCTCTTTTTATTTTTAAATTCTCTTTTGTTCTTTCTCTTTCTTTTTTGTCTTACAGCATGCTTAATTCACTATTTACCTTTCACATTTAGAAAATGCACAAATATATTTACAGAAGCTGAACTTTTTACTGAGATCTTAAAATACATCTTTAGCATTCCATTTGATGTTTTGACAGTTGTATACATCTATGTAATCACCATCTAAAACAAAATGTAGAGGAACATTTTCATCATTCCAGAAGTTTCTTTCATGTCCCTTTCCAGCTTATTCTCCCTCCACTCAGAGGCAGCTGCTTTCTAATTTCTATCATTGAAGACCACTTTGCCATCACTAAAATATTATTTAAATGTAATCATTAGGTATGCACTCCTTTATGCCTAATTTCTTTGTTTTTAAGACTTATCCAAACTAATGCTCATTTTATTAGTACATTCCTTTTTATTGCTGAATAGTTTCTCATAATATGGAAGTAACATGTGTTGTTAATCAATTCTTCTGTTGATGGACCTTGGGGTTGCTTCCATCTGGGGGCTATTATTAATAAATGTGTTATGAAAATTGTTGTACAAAGCCTGTGTATGTATATATGTGAGTTTATTTTAGTATAGAATTGAAATTGCTTTTGGATGAAGAGAGGAAGGCTCATGTCATGTATAGTGGTAACAATAAATGAAAGAAATTAGGCTCCTTATATTAATTTCAAACAAAGTACACTTAACAAAAAATAAAATTATTAAGGATAAAGATGGAATTACATGATGATAAGGGGTCAACTTGCCCCCAAATAGCAAGCCATAATGTGTACACATCTAACAGAGCATCAAAATATATGAAGATTAATTCATAGAACTGCAATAAAAAATAGACAAATTCATTGTTATAGCGGGGAACTTAAGCAGCACTCTTTCAGTAACTGATAAATCAAGCAAGCATAACATCAGTAAGCATACAGTTGACCTGAAAAGAATCCACCTGCCAATACTGGAGACACAATAGATGTGAGTTCAATCCTTGGGTCAGGAAGATCCCATGGAGTAGGAAATGGCAACCCACTCTAGGATTCTTGCCTGGAAAATCCCATGGACAGAGAAGCCTAGTGGGATCCAGTCCATGGAGTTGCAAAGAGTCAGACACGACTGAGCATCTGAGCATGCGCGCGCGCGCGCACACACACACACACACACACACACACACACACACACAGTATACTCCAACTAACACTAGCATAATATTCTTTTTAAGCTCACAAGGAACATTTAGAAAGATCATGTACTGTGTCATAATACTCATTTTAACAAATTTTAGAGAATATGAATCACACAAAGTCCTCAGAGTATATCAGAATTAAATGATAAATTGATAACAGAAACATAAAAAGAATACTGCCAGATATTTTGAAATTAAACACATTACTTCAATATTTCAATCAATTTAACAAATGAAATATGTATCAAATAATGTCTCAGGAGAAATTGAAAATAATTTTAGCTAGTGTACTTGAACACAACATTGTAAACAACTATACTTCAATATAAAAATAATAATAATTTGAACTAAATGAAAACATAACATCAAAAGTTGCAGGATGCAGCTAAAGCAGTGCTTACACATGAAGTTATAGCATTGAATGCATATATTAGTAAAGAGGACTGATCTAAGATCAATAAACTTATCTTGTACCTTAGGAGGCAAGAGAAATAAGAAGAATTGACGATTAGAGCAATCAGAAGGAAAGAAACAATAAAAATTGTAGAATTTCAATAACATTGAAAGCAGGAACATGATAGAGGAAATCAATGAAAATAAATGCTGCTACTTTGAAAAGATCAATATAATTGATAAACCTCTAGCCAAGCTAACCCAGAAGAAAAGTAGTCACAAAACAATAATATAAAAAATAAAGTCATTACTAATACCTTAAAATTAAAATAAAAGTACTATGTACAGGTTTATGCTCACTAGTTTTATAATTTGATGAAATTAACCTTTGAAACTACTCTTTGAAAGACACAAACTACCAGTGCTCACAAGGAAAAAATTGATAATTTAAACAGGCATATATCCATTAGAAACTTGAATCAAAAATGAATAAATTACCAAAAAAGAAAGCCTTCATCTTATACAGTTTCATTGAGCAATTCTACCAAATACTATGAAAGAAATAATAACAATTTCCCACAATCTCTTCCAGATGATACAAGGAAAGGGAACATTTCCTAACTCACTTGATGTATGAGGCAGACATTACCTGTAATAAACCACATAAATAAAATGCATAGACTGCTACTTATCATGAGCATAGATGCAAAAATCTTCAGCAAATTATTAGGAAATCAAATCCAGCATGTCCACAAATAATTTTGCACCATGCTTATTAGGATTTACTAGTTTTTTTTTTTAAGTTTGTTTCAACATTTCAACATCAATCAATGTAATTCAACACATCAATGCATTTAAGAATCATGTAATCATATAACTGACACAGAAAAAGCATTTGAACAAATCCAATATCCATTCTTGATAAAGTTTCAACATAGAATAGAGAAAAGTGAAAGTGAAAGTCTGAACGACTTTTTGCGACCCCATGGACTATACAGTCCATGGAATTCTCCAGGCCAGAATACTGAAGTGGGTAGCCTTTCCGTTCTCCAGGGGATCTTCCCAACCCAGGGATCGAACTCAAGTCTCCCACATTGCAGGTGGATTCTTTACCAGCTGAGCCACCAGGGAAGCCCAAGAATAATGTAGTGGGTAGCCTGGCCCTTCTCCAGGGGAACTTCCCCACCCTGGAATTGAGCCAGGGTCTCCTGCGTTGCAGGCAGATTCTTTACCAGCTGAGCTACCAGGGAAGCCCAGTTCATTTAGTAACACTAATCATTTTCCTAAAATACTCTTAAAGTGCTGTTATATACCTATAGGTATATACACCATCCAGGACTTTGGCATAATATAAAAAATTTAAAAGGTTAGTTTTTCATTTAATTAACAATGAAACTATTAGTGTTTTTGTGCACTATGAGCAGTGGTGTACTAGGATAGAAAGGAATTTCCTTAGTTTAATTAAAATAAAAAAATAAACAAAACTCTATAAGCTACTTAATGGTGAGAAAATGATCTTATAAACCTAAAATTGAGAATAGAGTGTAAAAAAAAAAAATGAATGAACTCTAAATGCACATTTTTAAGTTAAAGGAACCAGTCTAAGAATGCTACATACTTTTTGATTCCCATTATATGACATACAGTAGTCAGAAAAATCAGTGGTTACCAGAGGCCTGCAGGGAGGAGAAAATTGAATAGGCGAAGCATAGAAAATTATTGAGAATAGAGGAACTATTGGATATGATATTGTAAGTGTGAACTCATGACACTACTTTTTTGTCAAAACTCTAACCATAGGAGTTAACATAATGTATGCATATTTAAAAAACATCCTTTATGAGGTCAAGGAAATCCCAGGGTGGAAGGCAGAAAGTGACAAAACCAGCTAACTATATTACAAATATATGAAATGATCTCACTGGAGGAGGTGAGAAAATAAGTTGCAGACTTAAGTAACTGTAGAAATGAGTGGAGTTTTAAAGGCATATTTAGGTATTTGTATACATATTGTTTATTATCCACATATATATCTTTTTGCTTTGTAACTGAATGATCTCGAGGAGACAGTAGTGTGCAGTGGCTTGAATAAACTTTATTTTCCTGTCTAGAAATTGAACCTGAGTAGCCCAAGTGAAAATCAGGAATCTTGGCCACCAGTCCACCAGGGGCTAGAGGTTAGAAGCAAAGTTTCCCTGGCTCTTGTCCCCACTGAAAAATGAATTTCTCAAGGAGGAAAAAAAACTGTAAAAACAGATTTATTATTAGAGACATAACACAACAAGTGGGAGAGCACACAGAGAAACAGTTTAGTTAAGATAGAAGCAAGACCAAGATGCATGCCCAAAGAGAAAAGGTATGAACATCCTCCCTAATGAGGAGGAGCACAGTAAGAGGTGGTTAAATCATTTAAGTAGGGCAGTTCTTCTGGGTCTCTGTTTACTTTCACCCAATTATATTTTTACATACCTGACCTGTCTTAGGTCCCTCTCCAATATGAGCGTGCATCTTTTAGCCAAGACAGATTCCAGTGCAGAGGCCTATGTGAAGCTTCACAACCCTCCTTATGGGGTGACACCCCCTCCCTTTTGACCCCACTTTCTCCTCATGTGTCCTCTGAGAGGTCTCCTTGACTTTGAGAATGATAAATACTTGATCTCTTTATCTTTTATCCCAGCAGCACTCAGCTCCTCCTTGCTCCCATCATTATCTTTGTCTTGGAGTATCTGTCTATAGGAGACAGATTCAGCTGCTCAGCCTAGGGCCCATCCATTTCCTGCCTCATGAGAAGAAGCAATAACACCCTAGTAGCAAAGAGCACATGTAGTATCCAGATCTTGTTTTCTAAGATCATTCTTCAATGAGGGAACCAGGTTCCCTTGAAGACAGAGCTGCATGGAGACTGGGTCAAGAAATGTTCAGGATCAGACTGGATCATCTTATACTGCCATAAAGAAAGGAAAGGTCAAAAGTACAAAGCAGAGAAAACTAAAAACCTTACATAATGCCATCATGACAGCTCACATTTTCCCCATCAGGGTAACAATAGCCAGATCACAGCTTCATTCTTAGTTTACAACAATTAGTTTTATGCCATTTTACTGAGTGCATCTTCACTGCATAAAAAGAATGCTAAGAAAGAAATGTGTTTAACCTTCTACTACAGAAGCAAATCCAGCATCTTCATGAGCAGGTGTGGGTCAGTGATTTTGTCAGGTAGTATCGCAGGTTTAATATCATCATGTTAATTATAATTGCTTTATTATCTTCACTTTAGCATTTATGAATAAACATTGTTCAATATTTAAGTTGGAGATGTGAAACACGTTGACTATGAAGAGAAAATCTGAGAAAAGGAAAAATGCCAAAAATATGTTTAAATGCAATGCCTCAAGAATACAAAGGATTGCTTCTATCTTACTCTTGGTCCCAGAGGAACAGCAAGAATTGGTAAAGGATGACAAGGCCTGAAGCACGAGCTGCTCAAGCAGGTGGCAATCAGGAAACAGTCCAATGTGAAGAAGCCAAAAGCAGATGGCAAAGATCAGCAGATGTTTGGGAATGACTGTGAGATCTGTCCGAGGAACACCAAGACTTAGTCAGGCAAAGTTCTTTGATGTACTCTTCTTACATTTTCAGGAGAAATCTTATTTCTTTGTTTTAAACATGTCATTTTCAACAGACAAATACTGTTATAGACATGCTGGCACTTTAACAGACAGCTTCAGACTAGGGTGAGGCAGCTTGGGTGCAATATTTAAGGATATTCATGCTCTCAGGGTCACAAAAGAGTCAAACTTTAACTAAGAATGAGTGTTTCATTGAACATGCACCCTGCGCACCATATTGGCCTCACTGTAGTCTGAGTCTGGTTTTAAAAATTGACTTTCCTGTGATAGATGTTATCTGACAACTTAAGAGAAGGCATATAACATTATTTGATAGTTCTAAGTAAGTTTTTGGTCACTGTGCATTTTTTGTAAAACATTCCACTAGGTGTTTCTAGAATGTTATGAAAGAAGGAAAATGCAAGCATTTGGGGGAACAAAGCATGTATATGAAACATAAAGGCAGCAAGCATCTAAATATCACATGAAACAAATGGAGAACAATAGCAAATTTATGTTTGGGTACTGGCAGGCTAAAATTCCACACAATAGTACTTGATAATAGAGATTCACTGAGCGAATGGGCATTTAAAATTTGTATATCAGCTTCAAACAGTGTGTATTTTATTTCTATATCAGCTCATGAATGTGTGTAGAGTTTCAAGTGAATTTCTTGCTTTAAGACAGCTGTGGGTTTGTTTATTTCCTTTTTTAAAATTCCAACTTAAAATTAATATATGCACAGATTTGATTTGCTGTAGATAAGGATTGATTTGTTTAACTAGGCCGCCATGAGAAACAGTAATACTACACAGAGAGTGGAGAAATATTTGTATTAGTTTCACTTGAGATCATACTCCATTACTTGATAAACAAAACTATGTGTTCTAATCTTTTTTGGACATTGCTTACTGAGGCTTTCAGTCACACAATTTTATAGTTCTAAGGCTGAGCTTTCATTTTTTTAAAATCACTGTTAGAAGTCCAAAAGAAGGCTAAGAACATGAATAGATATATTCTCAGGAGAATGGATACAGGAAATCTAGTAATATATTTTAAAAAACCAATGAGTAATTGAACAATAGAAGGAACAGAGAAGTTAAAACTATGTTATGTGTGAGAGACAGCCAGAGACACAGAGACAAAAAGAGACAGAGAGAGAATAATTTTCACTTAAATACATTTATCTCTTTTACCCTGAAGTCAGAAACCTCTTATTTTTGTAACCTCTTTGGGAGCCCAGGTTTCTGAATGCTTCTTCTTTTCTCACCTTCCCTTTACTCATGGATAACCTCAAACAATATTTAGCCCTTGGAGATTTGGAATTGCTCATATTTCTGGGTTTGTCATCACTCCACTGAAATTCTCTCTCATTAGTCTCTTCATGTTCTTTCAATGCCAAATCTTCGATTAGGTGCTAACCCTCATGCTATAGCTAGCACTCTTATCTGGAAGTACAGTATGCTTGTTATGGCAAAGCTTTGCAAGACTATTCACTTGCTGAAGTATCCCTTTCATGTATGGTTGCCAGTTCAAATATGGGACATCAAGACTTATTTGACTTGCAGATAAATATTGCAGGGGACATTATATAAAAAATTATTATTTTGCTGAAATTCTAAATAAATAGGGTATTTTAATTAAAATTTTTTGCTTGACCCACCAATCTTACTTCCAGGTAAAAGAGGAGAGCATTAATGTAGGACTTATGTGCATATCCTACTTTCACAAATCTTATTCCGTTTAATCTTCATAACAACTTTGTGATGTATGAATAATCACCCCCAATTCATAAATGAAGAAAGAAGCTCAGAGATTTGCACAAGACCATAAAACTAATAGCTGGCACATTCAGGGTCCAACTCTTGCTCTGCTATGAAACACAGTAAGCTTTTCCCTTGTTAAGGCTGCTTCTCTCTCAGCCTTTCCTGTTTTCCTTGCATAATAGAAAACAGATAAAAGGAAGGTTGGATCTCCTTATGCAATGTGAGTTTCAAATCCTTCTTCTCTATTTAAAATTTAAAATATGAGAATTTTCAAGCACTCACACAGGTAAAGAGAATATTACAGAAAACTCCCATGCACACATCACCCTGCCTGAACAATTATCACCAGTCTCCTTTCATCTGTTTATTGTCCCTGTTTTTTCCAGCAAGTATAAGACATCATGGCACTTAAGCTCTTATCTATTATTTTCACAAACTTGGTCCATAGTTAAATAGTTGACTAAACCATTCTTACTCAACATATACTAGCGATGTCTTTATTCCTAATTACTCTCTGTTCCCTTCTGTCAGTCTAATTACTTACTTAATTTGGGATTAGATTTCCCTTCCAAAAGTGGCACTCTTTAGCAATTGGAGCTATTTAAGATTAGCTCTCCTCTCTAAAACTGCTAGTCTTTTGTGAAAACTTTACCAAATCTAACTTTGCTTTCTGAGAATTTAAAAAACATTATTAAATATACAGAATCACATACACAATAGCACATCTTTAAAGAAATGTTTCCAAATCATGACAAGATAATATACAGAGAAGTTGGTTTAGTGGTACCCAAGCAATTCCAAAACTTATTGAACACTCTAGGTTTGAAAGTAAGTTTCTATTTTGGATATAGTAGTGAAATTAATTTATTTCCTTCTACCTTTACAGAAATGAACAGAATTTTGGCCTTAAATGTACTGTGGAAACATGTTACCAGCCATACACAGTTAGAAGCAGTGTCTGTAGGGAAAAAAAAAAAAAAAACAACTGGTCTCCATCCTTAGTAGAGCATAGTTAGAATAATGTTAAAGTGGAATCAAGTTAGCCATCATATAACTCCAGTACTGTATCACCCACCACTGTGCTAAATCAGAAAAAAAGGATAGGGGAGGGTGTAAAATGTACATTTTGCAAAATGCTTAGACATTCTTTAATAAATAAAGTTAATGCTGTCATTAGTGGCAACTCTAAGCAAAACTTTTATCTTTTTTTTCCTATGGATAAGCACTCTTTGGGGAGATGAATATTGCTGCAGTCATATTGTGCTTTCAGTTAATGAGATGTGGGTTCTATTTGTTAGAGTTTTATGGTAATGAAGCTTATAATTTACTGACAAACTGGCTTGCTTTCAAAACATTCTCTTATTGCACTTTTTTTCCATCAGAAACATTGATGTGCTAATTTGTATGTTTATGGCAGCAGATGTGCACCTTCACTAAAAGGCTGCCAGAGAAGAAGGAGATAGGACAGGAGAGAAAAGGAAGAAGGGGAGAGGTGTTCAGAGTATGCACTTGGTAATAAAATCCATACACAAATGAAAAAATGGCACAGTTTAGTTGAATCATCCGTGAGCTCATTAAGTATGTTATCTGAAATATCAAATATTTATCACTAAAATTTGGTTGAGTTATAGATATGTATGCTAAGTGCCAAATCCTTTTATCCAGTGTGAAAACTGAAGGACAAAATTTGTCATTTAAAATTCAATAGCTATAACAGGAAGTCATTAAATATAAACTAGGTGAAAAACACTTTCCTCCCTTAAAAGGGCAGAATATATTTTCTAAGTAAGGCACATTGCAATTATTACCAGTGGCTTTACAGTACAGTTTTTCTGAGTTCTAGTTTTTATCCAGCTCTGAAATTTTATGACTCAGAGGGGTAAAATTATTGCTCCCAACTTGCGACCCCACTTCTGTTACTGCCAGCTAAGTGAGGTGTGTAACAGGAATCATGGCATCATAAGACTTCCTTTTGTAGAAATTGAAATATTCTAATCACATGTTTATAATTTGTAATAGAGGATATAAAACCATGATGATTTTGCAGACACCTCATTAAATACAAAACAAAGCACTGATCTCTGTGTAACACATGTAATGAGAAACAAATGAAGAGAGAGTAAGCTGTTTACAGTGCTTTCCATCTTCATGAGTTACGAAACAAGGAGGAGACTGAAATGCAAAACATGGATTCACTGAGGGCTAAAAACTACCGTTTGAGAGGCACTTGTTGAAAATCCCAATGACTTTAAAAAGTAGCTCCTAGAAGGTTCATCTTAGTTAGTTGAAGAAATTGAACATAAAAATCTAAGAAAAAAGCACTCTGTCCTACCTTTATGCTCAGATGCTTTTGGGTAGGTATGCAACCAAATAATAAACTCATTTTCTATGAGTTTCTGGACACTTCAGATCCATAGGAAACAGAGTGATTGAAAAGTTCCATAACATTTACAACAGACATAGTCTTTGCCCTCAAAAACCTTGTAATCTATCTGGAGAGACAAAATAATTGTATAAGAAGTACATATGAGTATAGTAATAAATGTCAAGGATTTGAACAATGAATTTCTTATATGAGAATACAATTTAACCAAAGCAGGGTATTTAATGATATGAACAGCTCTCAACTTTTTTTTGTTCTTAAGAATCGACTTCTTATTAAGACCCCATCCAAACATATATATTTATTACATGAGATGTTTTTGAGATCCTGTTTTATGTAGCATCTGTCAGAGAGTAAACATTCAGCATTTATTTCTTAAATTCATCACATTATTTCAGAATTTGGTAGCTATGCAAAAGAGCAAGCACCATTTCAACAATTAACATGATTTAATTCTCTATAAAAAAATTTAAAAACTGACATTGCAACGAAAAGAATAAAATGCTTAGGAATAAATCTACCTAAAGAAGCAAAAGACCTGTATATCAGTTCAGTTCAGTTCAGTCACTCAGTGCTGTCCGACTCTTTGTGACCTCATGAATCTCAGCACTCCAGGCCTCCCTGTCCATCACTAACTCCCTATATATAAAAAACTATAAAACACTGATGAAAGAAATCAAAGATGACACAAATAGATTGAGAAATATACTGTGTTCATGGATTGGGAAAATCAATATAGTGAAAATGAGTATACTACCCAAAGCAATCTATAGATTCAATGCAATCCCTATCAAGCTACCAACGGTATTTTTCACAGAATTAGAACAAATAATTTTACAATTTGTATGGCAATGCAAAAAACCTTGAATAGCCAAAGCAATCTTGAGAAAGAAGAATGGAACTGGAGGAATCAACCTGCCTGACTTCAGACTATACTACAAAGCTACAGTCATCAAGACAGTATGGTACTGGCACAAAGACAGATATATAGATCAGTGGAACAAAATAGAAAGCCCAGGGATAAATCCATGCACCTATGGACACCTTATATTTGACAAAGGAGGCAAGAATACACAATGGAGGCAAGAATACACAATGGAGAAAAGACAATCTCTTTAACAAGTGGTCCTGGGAAAACTGGTCAACCACTTGTAAAAGAATGAAACTAGAACACTTTGTAACACCATACACAAAAATAAACTCAAAATGTATTAAAGATCTCAATGTAAGACCAGAAACTATACAACTCTTAGAGGAAAATATAGGCAAAAAACCCTTTGACATAAATCACAGCAGGATCCTCTATGAACCACCTCCCAGAGTAATGGAAATAAAAGCAAAAATAAACAAATGGGACCTAATTAAACTTAAAAGTTGTGCACAATGAAGGAAACTATAAGCAAGGTGAAAAGACAGCCTTCAGAATGGGAGAAAATAATAGCAAATGAGGCAACTGACAAAGAATTAATCTCAAAAATACACAAGCAGCTCCTGCAGTTCAACTCCAGAAAAATAAATGACCCAATCAAAACATGGGCCAAAGAACTAAACAGACATTTCTCCAAAGAAGACATACAGATGGCTAACAAACACATGAAAAGATGCTCAACATCACTCATTATCAGAGAAATGCAAATCAAAGCCACAATGAGGTACCATCTCACACTGGTCAGGATTGCTGCTGCCAAAAAGTCTACAAACAATAAATTCTGGAGAGGGTGTGGAGAAAAGGGAACCCTCTTACACTGTTGGTAGGAATGCAAACTAGTACAGCCACTATGGAGAACAGTGTGGAGATTCCTTAAAAAACTGTAAATAGAACTGCCTTATGACCCAGCAATCCCACTGCTGGGCATACACACTGAGGAAACCAGAATTGAAAGAGACACATGTATGCCAATGTTCATCACAGCACTGTTTACAATAACCAGAACATGGAAGCAACCTAGATGTCCATCAGCAGATGAATGGATAAGAAAGCTGTGGTACATATACACAATGGAATATTACTCGGCCATTAAAAAGAATGCATTTGAATCAGTTCTAATGAGGTGGATGAAACTGGAGCCTATTATACAGAGTGAAGTAAGCCAGAAAGAAAAACACCAATATAGTATATTAACGCATGTATATGGAATTTAGAAAGATGGTAACGATGACCCTATATGTGAGACAGCAAAAGAGACACAGATGGAAACAACAAACTTTTGGACTCTGGGAGAAGGCGAGGGTGGGATGATTTGAGAGAATAGCATTGAAACATGTATATTACCATATGTGAAATAGATTGTCAGGCCAGGTTTGATGCATGAGACAGGGTGCTCAGGGCTGGAGCACTGGGACTACCCTGAGGGATGGGATGGGGAGGGAAGTGGGAGGAGGGTTCAGGATGGGGAACCCATGGCTGATTCATCTCAATGTACGGCAAAAACCACTACAATATTGTAAAGTAATTAGCCTCCAATTAAAATAAATAAATTATTAGTTTTTAAAAAAGTTGAAAAAGTTTCTGCCCTCATAAACACCAGATAGTTGAAACTCTTTGAATGGGATGCCTGTTTGCATCCTAATGTTTGCTGATAATGTTATAAAGTGTTCTCCTCCTCTTTTTACTCCCCCTTTCCTTCCTTCTTTTAAAAAAACTTCATCTTACCCACTTAAGGAGGAATGTAGACCTTCTCTACTCCTATCCCCCCATTTAAGGCTATTGATTGCAAGAGAAAAACAGACATACAATTAGTATAGCATAGTTTTTATTATTTTCTTAATTAGAAATTAAGAATTCAACACATGACATTTTAGAATAAAAATAGAAACCTATACTTAAAGGTGGGCTTCCCAATGGATAAGAAAAAATAGAATCTATCTCTCTGTTGTTTACCATGATAGGAAATAATAGTAATAATTATTATAATAAATGTGAGTGATGATGGCAAAATGAATAATAGTTAATGTTTATTGAAAACTTCCTACATATCAGGCATTGTTCCATGTGATTTATGTTCAATTTTCATATCAACTCTATGGATTAGATGTCATTATTGTCACCCCTGTTTTATAGATGAGAAAGCTGAAGTGCAGAGGGCTTAAGCCCTCTGTATATTACTTAAGTAATATACTTAGAGTTGCTGAGGAAGAGAAGAAATACTTTAGAGAGAGGGTAGTATATGAAAGGGGCTTCCCTGGTGGCTCAGATGGTAAAGATGAAGACAGAGGGGAGGTCACTGGGGTTTAAGATGAGGATCATGGGTGTTTACTTTGAGATATTCATAATGTTGTCACCCAATGACCTGTGTTTGCCTTAAAAATATTAAGAACTAGACATATTCTCCGAATGCCCTTAATGGTTCCTGTTATCTATCTAAAACAACCTGAGGTCCCTATCACCACTTCAGGGATAGCCAGGAAGCCCAGTACTCCTTATTTGTGGAAAAGGACACCCTCCCCTGGACAGTGTTGGAAATACACTGGGCTTTATGATGTTCAAGCAGGAGAAAACTAAAGATGGCCAAGTAGGGACAAAATTATGGAGGCATTTGAATTTAGGTATAGAGGAAAAATTAAAAGTAGTACCCTGAAAACTGAGCTTTATACAACTAATCTGATAATTGAATTTAGAAATAAAAGAGAAATGAGAGAAAGTGAGATTAGTTACAAAACTCTTGGATTACCATGAGGAAAAAAAAAATTATAAAAGAGGAATAGGACCATGCACTTGGGGAATATTGGTGATATTGTCTAGATATCACATCTCACGATAACGTCTGAAGTCCTGATGTCTCTGTTTTCTAGCCTATCAACAAACGCAAAGTACAAGTGTCAATTTTTTTTGTTCTTTTCACTGTATTGTGTTCTCCCACGTATAATGCTTTTATGTGATGACAGGTAAGTTCATTATCTTTGATTCACATCATACAGTGTGACTTCTCTAAGAAAACCTAAAAAATGTTCTACCTAGTCAGAAGATGGGCTCTTCACTTAGTGCAGAACATCTCATCTTAACAAAATAGTCTTAAGTATTAAACTTATAAGTCATATGTATACAAGATTTTTATTCATGTAATTATTGGGAAATAGCTCCATATTGACATGTTCTGAAAGCCCTGAGGCTTTTACATCAAATACATTAACCTAAGAGTGATACTGAATTAAAAATATAATAATGTAATTTGTAATAAAGTGTTATTTTTACTACTGAAAAGTATTGCAAATTCATATTATTAAACATAAGATGAAAGAGTTTTTAATTTGGATACTCATTTTTATGTGACTACAGTTACAGTAATGTTAAACATTAATTAATATATATTTTATTCAAACCTACATTTTGCAGTAGAGTGAGGAGAGATTTAGGAGATGCGATGAAAGGGACTTAAGTGGGACACAAGAAAGTAGGATTGTATATCCAACTATACCACTAACTGTGAGAACTTGGGCAAGTCATAGCACCTCTGAACCTTGTCTTCTTTGTTTTTTAAAAGAAAGGGGTTGGCGTAGGTGCTGTCTAAGTTTCCTTCCAATCCTAGTGTTAAATAAGCATCTTGAAATTCTGCTTGGATGCATTAAATGTTCTTTTTTTAAAAGCACTTTACTTAGTTACCCCAAAAATAGTACGATTTAGATAACACTTAAACTTTGAAACAGAAATGAAAGCTTCAATGTTTATGTATTATCAAATTTCTGAGTGTCCCCATTCCTGTCTGAGCACTGATTCTTGGGACATGCTTTTTTCTCTGATAACCATTGTATGGCCACAGTAAAACCTTCTTAAGGTAATTGTTAAGGGTTTATTGACCAACAGGAGAATATGTCTTGGTTTATTGACCAACAGGAGAATGTGTCTTGGCAGAGATGTGAATCATAAATATTTAAATTAAAATAGACTTTTTGTATAATCTGTACAGCCAAGTCACTCAGCAGAGCATTATGACATGCATCATTAGCCCTTTGAAACTTGTGAAATAAAAAAGACTAATAAATGAATGGCCTGAAAAAGGAAATGGGCACCTATTTCATGGTTTTAACCCCTTTCAACTTTCTTCTTTGGCTCTTTGAATTATTATTTCTTAACACTGTGTAGGAAAATAAGCACTAGATTTGGAGACTGAAGGCTTGAATTCAAATTTTCTTCTTTGTACCTACTGACTAAATTCTAATTTTCCACTGTATAGTTATACAGTGGATGGAAATGATGAAGCCACCTTTACCTACTTCATAAGATAGTTGCAAATAAGGAAGTTGTTGGAGATTAACAGTGGACAAAACTGTCGTTTGATCTGAGAGCTGGACCTGGGCAATCAGATGTTCCTCACCCTCTACCCTGTCCTTGGAATGTATATTCTGCCCACAGTTCCTTCTGTTGGAGTTACTTCAAGAACACAGCCTTGAGAGAGTCAGGTGTTATTTGTTATTCAGACCGTTTGGACTATGTATGTGACTAAAACCAGTCAGTCCTAAAGAAAATCAACTCTGAATATTCATTGGAAAGACTGATGCTGAAGCTTAAGTTCCAATACTTTGGCCACCTGATGCAAAGAGCTGACTCACTGGAAAAGACCCTAATTTGGGGAAAGACTGAGGGCAGGAGGAGAAGGGGGCAACAAAGGATGAGATGGTTGGATGGCATCACTGACGCAATGGACATGAGTTTGAACAAACTCTGGGAGAGAGTGAAGGACAGGGATGCCTGGTGGGCTACAGTCCATGGAGTTGCAAACAGTTGGACACAGACATGACTGAGGGACTGAACAACAACAAAACCTATTAAGTCCTCTATTTAAACTCTTAAGATTCTGGAGGGCTGATGCAGAGATCTACTCATCTTGTGGTCACCTAAGATAAGTTGGTATGTAATTTCCCTTGTTTATTAAAATTTCCACCTGCCAATCTGAGGTGGGCGGCCTCTTTCTCTTGTCTCTCTCATGTATGGGAACAAGTTTCAGATTTCACCCAAGGAGCTCTTGAAGTCTCAAACCAACAAAAGGGTTTTATAAGCTGTGAAAAAAAATATCATAATGCAATATATTAGTAACTCTGATCTTTGTTAAGGGATTATATGTTGACTATATATATGACAGATCTTAAAGAGCTGCCAACAAAATGTTTTGATTTTCTTGAAAGAAACAAGATATTGAACTATTACCATCTTGATATAAAGTATCTCTGAAAAATTATTTATCTGCCTATGAATTTTCAAACATCCTAATATATAAGCCTTCACTTGGAGATTTTAGAGTTTATAAAACATAATCCTGAACAACACAGATTTAAAATGTTGGAATAAACAACAAATGGACAGAAGACCTAAATAGATATTTCACCAAAGGAGACATACAGATGGCCAAGAGGCACATGAAAAGATGTTCAACATCAATAATTACTAGAGAAAGTCAAATCAAAACTACAATGAGATATCACCTCATTCTAGCCAGAATGGCCATCATCAAAAAATCACTGGGATGACCCAGAGGGATGATATAGGGAGGGAGGTGGGAGGGGGGTTCAGAATTTGGAACACGGAAATGGCAACTCACTCCAGTGTTCTTGCCTGGAGAATCCCAAGGACAGGGGAGCCTGGTGGGCTTCCGTCTCTGGGGTTGCACAGAGTCGGACATGACTGAAGTGACTTAGCAGCAGTAGCAGTGGCAGTACACCCATGGCAGATTCATGTTGATGTATGGCAAAACCAATACAATATTGTAAAGTAATTAGTCTCTAATTAAAATAAATAAATTAAAAAAAAGAATCTATTAAAAAAAATCCACAAACAATAAATACTGGAGAAGACATGAAGAGAAGGGAACCCTCCTACACCATTAGTGAGAATGTAAATTCATATAGCCACATTGTAAATTCATATAGCCACATTATGTAAATTCATATAGCCACATGAATGTAAATTCATATAGCCACATTAGTGAGAACGTAAATTCATATAGAGAACAGTATGAAGGTTCCATAAAAAAATTAAAAATAGAGCTAGCATATGACCTTGCAATCACACTCCTGAGAATATATTCCAGAGAAAGACATGATCCAAATTTGATGCATGCATCTCAATGTTCATTGCAGCACTGTTTATAATAGTCAAGTCATGGAAGCAACCTAAATGTCTGTCAACAAAAGAGTGGATAAAGAAGATGTGGTGCATATATACAATGGAATATTACTCAACCACTAAAAAGAATGAAATAATGAGATTTGTAGCAACATGGATGGACCTAGAGATTGTCCTACTGAGTGAAGTCAGACAGAGAAGGAGAAACATCACATGATATCCTATATGTGTGGAATCTAAAAAGAAAAGATACAAATGAACTTACGTAACAGAGAATCACAGACTTAGAAAACAAACTTATGGTTGCAGGGGGGAAGGTTGGGGGAAGGGATAGTTAGGGAGTTGGGGTTGAATATGTACACACTGCTCTGTTTAAAATGGATAACTAACAAGGACCTACTGTATAGTATAAGAAACTCTGCTCAGTGTTACATGGTAGCCTGGATGGCAGGGGAGTTTGGGGAAGAATGGATACATGTATACATATGGCTGAGTCCCTTCATTGTTCAGCTGAAATTATCACAACATTGTTTGTTAACTTACTATAACTCAATAAAAAATAAAACATTTTAAAAAATAAAATTTTAAGACGTTCAAAATTTTGGATTAAAGCATTCAAATATTTTTTTTTTCCAGTCACTCTAGGTTTGCGTATTCAAGAAAGTCTTCATTTCTCTGGTCAAGGAGCTATCTATGAGTGAGCATGCAATAGCACTCATGTTAGGGGAAAAAAAATGAATAGTCTGCATTATTTACATTCTTTGTTAGTTTTCCAACCTCAGGCTAGGTTATGGATGAACAGGACATTATTGGTTTGGAAAAATATATATTGATGCAGTCAAGTAAGACAGAGTGTATATTTTTACAAAGGATAATATTGCGATATGAGAGAACTTTTTAATTGTAATTACGAACTTAGCACCCTCTAGGACAAACATGTCCCAATTATCTCATTTTGTGCTTCATCCATTATGCAACTCTGTCAAAAGAACTCTCTGTTCCTCCAAGGCAATTGATTAACATTGACTAGTTTTTCCTCACTTGCAGTTCAAAGTAATGTAGTGAGATTAACAACACAATTATTTGCAGTGGGTTGAGTCTGTTATTCAATTAAAATAAAAGCTCTCCATGAAAAGCAGCTTGTTTGTACAAACACAGTGGAGTAGAACTGATTCTTGAATTTTAATTTATGGAGAAGTAATTCCTTTTTATATAAGATATGAGAATGGTTCTTTTACCATCAGTGTTGTTTGTGTGTGTGTGTGTGTGTGTGTGGTGGTGGTGGTGTGTAATAAGAGGAAGATAGGGCAATTTTGCTTCACAAACTTTTTTGTAACAGAATTTGCTAATTTGACATGGTAGTATAAGCTTGAAATTGTCCTAAATTATTGTGATGTGAGCCTGCGGTGCGTAATTATTTCTTTAATCATTATGCTACTAATTGCAGTCTATATTTTTTGAGGAAAAAGAGGGGGCAAAAGAACGATAAAATAAGAATGAAATGATTAAAAGGAAATACTGTTACAATTTCAATTGCTATACTGTTACTCAAGTCAATACAAGTACTTGAGATAATCTTTTCATGCTTCCTCTCATGTCACATTCAAAAATCTGCATGTTAATTGTGCTTGCACATGTTTACCTGTAAATGTTAGGGCTTCCCTGGTGGCTCAGATGATAAAGATTCTGCCCGAAGTATAGGAGACCTGGGTTCGGTCTATAGATCAGGGATCGATCCCTGGGTCGAGAAGATTCCCTTGAGAAGGAAATGGCAACCCACTCCAGTTTTCTTGCCTGGAAAATCCCATGAACAGAGGAGCCTGGCAGGATACAGTCCATAGGATCGCAAAGAGTCAGACACAACTGAACAACTAACATTTTCACTTTCACCTATAAATGGTAATAAAAAGTTAGTATGTACTTCCCAGAAAGTGAACAGATTCCAGAAGGTTTTAGAGATGCTTTGATGAGGTTTTTCTTCCCAAAAGTTAAATTTACACTTTAATTATGTTTTTTTCTCTAAATGCCATCACACATGAACAATGAGATTCTAGTTGTTTGAGGGGAAATAATGCTTTATAATAACTGCCTTTGGTTGACAAGTTAAGCAATTGATACATTTTTAATTATAACACCTTGGAGCTTTTAAAGAAGTATTGTGGCTTTAAGCGATGAGAAACCTCTGAAGCAAGACTTTCTATTGCTTTTTGTCAGGTTGATATAAAGTTGCCTGAGGCAGTGCTACTGGCCAAAAAACAATTTGAGTAGATTAAAAACCAAGGCAGATGGGCTTCTATAAATTGAGAGTGATCAATTCATAGATAGTTTTCATTGTAACTAGTTTTGACCATTATTTAATGTGTAATGTATTATTTAACCAAGCTCTTTTATTATTGGCCTGTTTTTATAAATTCCTTATTTTTTTTCCTTTAGTCACAGACTTTATTATTTGAATATTTGTGACTATGACTCTATACAGAAATTTTAGTTTCTTACAAAATTCTACATTCCATATTGCTAGGTCACTTCACCCCCCCCTATTTTATGCCACATTTCCATCAAGAGGTATTTCTCCAAATCACAAACTGTCTGATTGTGTGTTTATTGTTGTTGTTCAGTTGCTAAGTTGTGTCTGAATCTTTGCAATCTCATGGACTGTAGCCCGCCAGTCTCCTCTGTCCCTGGGATTTCTGGACAGAGGATACTGGAGTGGCAAGAATATTGGAGTGGGTTACCATTTCCTTTTCCAAAGAATTCCTTATTAATGACTCAGGAAGAGCCAGATGATCCTATGGAAGAGCTACAGTTAACAAGTGAAAATAAATTTTAAGGTGTGCTTGCTAAATCTTTCTCTCTTGCATATATATCATCTCTGATATGTTTGTGTATATTATATATAGATATATAATATAGATATAATATATATCTATATTATATATCTATATATAATATAGATATTTATAAGGTATGCATACAATATGCATCTATTTTTCCACTGGGTAAATGCCACTTTATGACACAATCCTAATTGAATCTATAATCTTTCTTAAAAGCCTTGAAGACTGTGAAAACAATGTAGGGAAAAGTAAGAAGTAACCCAGTGTAGTAATGAGAAGGTAGTCATGCTTCACTGACTTTCTTAAAGTACGGATATTCCCTGGATATACTAAAAAGGGTAGCTTATAGGAAATAGAAAAGAAGGTTGTGTCACAAGAAATGGAATTGTAATTGGAGTACCATTTATTAAGGCAAGAAATCATAATGTACATCTTTGCTCTAATTAGTATCCCAGCACTAGGAAAAAATATGATGTAAAGTTTACCTTTAGAGCTTACAGCATGCTCTTCTAGTATCTCTTCCATATTCTTCAGAACAGTCCTGTTTCTGTATCCTCAATGGACAACTAATATCTTTTACTTTTCAACCAAATTCAATCCTTATCAAAACATGCTATGAAGGAAAAAACTAAGAAATATTTTTTTAATTACTTTACAATATTGTATTGGTTCTGCCATACATCAACATGAATCTGCCACGGGTGTACACGTGTTCCCCATCCTGAACCCCCCTCCCACCGCCCTCCTCTAAAATATTATTCATTTATTTTTATTCCTTTATTTGAAAATATTTATTAAGAGCTTATTAAGTGTCAAACTAAGCAGGGGTATAGTGAGGTCTAAAAGCTTACAGGATTGAGACCTCCCTGATGCTGCAATGTTTAAGATTCTGAGCTTCCACTGTAGGGGTTGCAGGTTTGATCCTTGGTCAGGGAACTAAGATCTTGCATGGAACAGCCAAAAAATAAAATAAAAGCTTACATAATTTTGATAGATCCACTTTGCAAAGAAGACTCCAAAATTATAAATAAAAAATCACACGCAGGGCTTTGAAAGGGACCTATGCAAATGAGAGTCCCTGAAGTTTAAGTTTCATTAGCTTCATAGCAGTAGTTCCAACTCTGGTGCTAGTGATACAAGAGTAACACAATAGGCAGAAAGTTCTGTCTTCATGAAACTGATATTCTAATGGAGGAGGTACAAAATAGACAAGTATATTCAATGATGCCAGATATAAAGAAAACTGATAGTGGTAAGAGGTTTGCAAGTGGTGGGTTGCTGTTTTAGATAAGATCCTCAGAAAGTATATCTCAAGAAAGTGACATTTGAGCAGAAGTCTTATTGATTTAAGGGAACAAGCCATGGTTATAGGCAAAGAGTACAGAAAGTGCAAAAGCCCAGAGATGAGAGTGTGTTTGGCCTGTTCCAAAGAATATATAAAAAAAAAAAAAAAAATAGGGTTATGGGTGAGTCAGGTCAAGGTAAGCCTTTTAAGCTATCATGAAGTTTAGGTTTGTTTCCAGTGATGGAAATTTTCCAGAGATGTAAAACCATTAGAAGTCTGGACCAAGAAATGCCCTAATTTACACTCTGGCTCCTTTTCAGTATGAGGCATAAATTCCGATGAGGCTTAAATTATTACTTCTCAAGTAGTTATTCCAGTATTACTGGGACCAGAAGCCCTTTGATTATTGCAATTAGAGTTCCTTTTTGACCTAAGAACAGAGCCCTTCTCTAAATTTGAGACTACCCTTGGTGCCCTAGCCACCTCCAGTTGCTACCATACATTAATTATAGATTTTGTTATAAATTAAAATCATTGTGCTCCACATCAGGCTGTCATATCTCATTGTCTACCTATGTGCCAAGATCTTTTGACACTAACTACCCACTTAAATATACTTCAATCTTCTCCCTGATGCTTCATCTCCTGAAGTTATTTTACTATGTGGCCTATTTTAATATGCATCCCAGCCAGTGCCCCTTACTGTTTTTAATTCACAGTCTATGAAATTCAAGTGATGATACAATTGTTCAAAAAATGGAAGATCTAAAAGTGATACAAGAAACATGTGTGTGTGTGAGAAAGAAAGACAGAGAGAAGGATGTGATTATATAAACATAATACTAATTAATTAGTATTATGTGCGCTACTACTTACAATTTATGCCTATTTATTCTGAAAACAATTCATGAATGCCATTAAGTATACTTCAGATTAAGTTGGTCATAAGTCATTTGACTAAAATAGTAACCAGTATATATACATACATACATACATACACACACACACACTCAGACTTCTTAGTTTCTTATTCATGTACTAAAGTTGCTTTTCCATAAGTTAAACAAAATAAAGCAATTAATGGTCTCAGATGGTATCAACATATCTGAAGGATGACACAATTTCTTTTGGGAACCCAGGCTGGATTGTGTTGATTCTTTCAGTGAATAGAGTTCCTTGATTTGGTTGGTGCTAGTCTATCTTTAGTTCTTACAAAATCTTAAAGAAGATCAGTTGCATAAAAAGTACACTATTTTGTTTATCTAAGGAGTGGTTTTCTGGAATTTATTTTACGATTTTGTTTCAAGCTGTTTTACATTTTATGTGGCAATTCTTTACTTTATAAAAGCAATAATTACATAGATAGTTCTGGGGAGCTTGTTATGTTAATTGCATTATTGATTTGTCATAAAAAGAAAAGAGAAATGCAGTTATTACTTGCAGTGACAGAATAGAGTACCAATTTCTACTGCCATCACTGAAGCTAAATCTAATTACCAAAGAAGGTGAATGTTGCAATGGAGTGGGATAGTCTCTTCAACAAATGATGCTGAAACAACTAGACATATACATGCAAAAAATAAATCTAGATATTGGCCTTAAACCTTTCACAAAATTAATTCAAAATGGATCATAGACCTAAATGTAAAATATAAAACTATAAAACTCTTAGAAGATATAACATAGGATAAAAACTAGATGACCTTAAGTATGCTATTGCCTTTTTAAATACAAGACCAAAGGCACAGCAAGAAAGAAATGATGAACTAGCTGGACTTGACTACAATTAAGAACTTCTGCTCTGTGAAAGACAGTATTAAGATACTTAAAAGACAAGCCACAGTCTAGAATAAAATATTTGCAAAATACAGATCTGATAAAGGACTTAAATCCACAATATACAAAGAACCTTTAAAACTCAAAAATAAGAAAACAAACATCCTGATTAAAAAAGTGGACCTAAGACTTTAAGAGGGCTTCCCTGGCAGCTCACTGGTAAAGAATCCCCCTGCCAATGCAGGAGACACAGGAGACGTGGTTTAGATCCCTGAGTCAGAAAGATCTCCTGGAGGAGGGCACGGCAACCCACACCAGTATTCTTGCCAGGAGAATCCCATGGACAGAGGAGTCTGGTGGGCTACAGTCCATGGTGTCGCAAAGAGTTAGACATGACTGAGCAGGCATGCATGCTGCTAAGACTTTAACAGACACCTCATGGAAGAAGATACACAGATAAATACCTGGATAAATAAGCACATGAAATGATGTTCCATGTTATTTATTATTAGGAATAAACAAATCAAAATTATGAGATATCACTGCACATCTATTATGAGTAGAATGGTCAAAGTCCAGAACACTGACAACACCAAATTCTGGGAAACATGTGGAAGAACAAGAACATTCCTATACTGCTCCTAGGAGTGAAAAATCATATGACCACTTTGGAAGACAGTTTAGTGGTTTCTTACAAAACTAAACATTCTTACCATAAAATCTAGAATTCACACTCCTTGGTATTTATCCAAAGGAGCTGAAAACAGGTTCACACACACACACACACACAAACCTATACATGCACGTTTATAGCAGTTTTCATCATTACCAAAACTCAGAAGCATCCAAGACGTCTTCAGGAGGTGAATAGATACACTGTGGTACATTCAGACAACAAAACTTCACTCAGCACTAAAAAGCAATGAACTCTCAAGCCATGAAAAGATATGGAGACCTGGAGGAACCTTAAACAGCATATCGCTAAGTGAAAGATGCCCATATGAAAAGGCTATCTACTGGGTGATTCCAACAATTTGACATTCTGGAAAAGGCAAAACTATCAAGATAGTAAAAAGATCCATTGTTGCCATAGGTTAATTGGTTATGAGGGAAGAATAGGTGGAGCCCAGGGTATTCTTAGGGCAGTGAAAATACTCTGTGTGATAGTATTATAATGCATATGTCATAATATTTTATCCAAACCCATAGAATGCACAACACCAGGAGTGAACTCTAAGGTAAACTATGAATATTGAGTGATCAGGATGTCATTCTTACTTAAAAAAAAAAAAAAAAAAAGTACTATTTTGGTGAGTAATGCCAATAACGAAGGGAGTCTGTTGATAATATTGATAATGAAGCACATACATGGAGGTAGGGGATATATGAGAATACTCTGTATTTTCCTCTTAATTTTGTTGTAAACATAAAACTGCTCTAAAAAATAGTCTTTAAAAAAAAGTGAATGTTACATTGATTCAGATAATGTGAACTGAATGTGGTAATATTCTGCTTTCATGCATGATATATCTATAAAAAATCTTATGGAACCCCTTTGAAAGAACTGATTTTTGACTATTCTAGCCTTAAATTATTAAATTGGAAAATCTTCTGTAAATTTTTCTTAATGTGTGGAGCAGGTTCAATTATCCAGTGTATTGGTTTCCTATAGACATAGACATCAATTTGGTATCAACCAGTAATGATGTACTTGGACATATCAGTTAAGCTCAGTTCAGTTCAGTGGCTTAGTCATGCCCAACTCTTTGCAACCTCATGGACTCCAGCACAATAGGCTTCCCTGTCCAACATCAACTCGTGGAACTTACTCAAACTCATGTCCATCGCATCAGTGATGCCATCCAACCATCTCATCCTCTGTCATCCCCTTCTCCTCCAGCCTTCAATCTTTCATAGCATCAGGGTCTTTTCCAAGGAGTCAATACTTCACATTAGGTGGCCAAAGTATTGGAGCTAAAGTATCAGCATCAGTCCTTCCAATGAATATTCAGGAGTGATTTTCCTTAAGATTGACTGGTTGGATCTTCTTGAAGTCCAAGGGACTCTCAACGGTCTTCTCCAAAACCACAGTTCAAAAGCATCAATTCTTTGGCACTCAGCTTTCTTTATAGTCCAATTCTCATATCCATACATGACTACTGGAAAAACCAGAGCTTTGACTAGATGAACCATTGTTGGCAAAGTGTGCCTCTGCTTTTTAATATGCTGTCTAGGTTGGTCATAACTTTTCTTCCAAGGAGCAACTGTCTTTTATTTTTTATTTATTTTTTTTTTAACTTTACAATATTGTATTGGTTTTGCCATGGATCAACATGAATCCGCCACAGGTATACACGTGTTCCCCATCCTGAACCCTCCTCCCTCCTCCCTCCCCATACGATCCCTCTGGGTCATCGCAGTGCACCAGCCCCAAGCATCCAGTATCCTGCATTGAACCTGGACTGTCTTTTAATTTCATGGCTGCAGTCACCATATGCATTGATTTTGGAACCCCCAAAAATAAAGTTTGTCACTGTTTCCAAGGTTTCCCCATCTATATGCTGTGAAGTGATGGGACTGGACGCCATGATCTTAGTTTTCTGGATGTGGAGCTTTAAGCCAACTTTTTCACACTGCTCTTTCACTTTCATCAAGAGGCTCTTTACTTATTCTTCACTTTCTACCATAAGGGTGATGTCATCTGCATATCTGAGGTTATTGATATTTCTCCTGGCAATCTTGATTCCAGCTTGTGCTTCATCCAGCTCAGCATTTCACATGATGGACTCTACATATAAGTTAAATAAGCAGAATGACAATTTACAACTTTGAAGTACTCCTTTATTGATTTGCAACCTGTCTGTTGTTCCATGTCCATTTCTAACTGTTTCTTCTTGACCTGCAAACAAATTTCCCAGGAGGCAGGTCAGATGGTCTGGTATTCCCATCTCTTTCAGAATTTTCCACAGTTTATTGTGATCCACACAGTCAAAGGCTTTGGTATAGTCAATAAAGCAGAAGTAGATTTTTTTTTTCTGGAACTCTCTTGCTTTTTCTATGATCCAATGGATGTTGACAATTTGATATCTGGTTCCTCTGACTTTTCTAAACCAGCTTGAATATCTGGAAGTTCACAGTTCATGTACTGGTGAAGCCTGGCTTGGAAGATTTTGAGCATTACTTTGCTACTGTGTGAGATGAGTGCAATTGTGTGGTAGTTTGAACATTCTTTAACATTGCCTTTCTTTAGGATTGGAATGAAAACTTATCTTTTCCAGTCCTGTAGCCACTGCTGAGTTTTTCAAATTTGCTGATATATTGAGTGCAACACTTTCACAGGACCTTCTTTTAGGATTTGAAATAGATCAACTGGAATTCCATCACCTCCACTAACTTTGTTCGTAGTGATGCTTCCTAAGGCCCACTTGACCTTGCATTCCAGGATGTCTGGCTCTAGCTTAGTGATCACACCATTGTGGTCATGAAGATTTTTTTTAATATAGTTTTTCTGTGTATTCTTGCCACCTCTTCTTAATATCCTCTGCCTCTGTTAGGTCTACATCATTTCTGTCCTTTATTGAGCCCATCTTTGCATGAAATGTTCACTTGCTCTCTCTAATTTTCTTGAAGAGATCTCTAGTCTTTCCCATTCTATTGTTTTCTTCTAATTCTTTGCATTGATCACTTAGGAAGGCTTTCTTACTTCTACTTACTATTCTTTGGAACTCCGCATTCAAATGGGTATATCTTTCCTTTTCTCTTTTGCTTTCACTTCTCTTCTTTTCTCAGCTCTTTGTAAGGCCTCCTCAGACAACCATTTTGCCTTTTTGCATTTCTTTTTCTTGGGGATGGGCTTGATCACTGCCTCCTATACAATGTTACAAACCTCTGTTCATAGTTCTTCAGGCACTCTGTCTATCAGATCTAATCCTTTGAATCTATTGAGGTCATACCTGAATGTTTTAGTGGTTTTTCATACTTTCTTGAATTTCAGCCTGAATTTGGCAATAAGAAGTTCATGATCTGAGCCACAGTCAGCTCCCGGTCTTGTTTTTGCTGACTGTATAGAGCTTCTTCATCTTTGGCTGCAAAGAATATCAATAATCTGATTTCCATTATTGACCATCTGGTGATGTCTATGTGTAGAGTCTTCTCTTGTGTTGTTGCAAGAGGGTGTTTGCTATGACCAGTGATGGCAAAACTCTGTTAGCCTTTGCCCTACTTCATTCTGTACTCCAAGGCCAAATTTGCCTGTTATTCCAGTTATCTCTTGACTTCTTACTTTTGCAT
The DNA here is from genome assembly GCF_029378745.1 of Bos indicus. Taxonomy (NCBI): domain Eukaryota; kingdom Metazoa; phylum Chordata; class Mammalia; order Artiodactyla; family Bovidae; genus Bos; species Bos indicus. Next base: position 11,104,277 of record NC_091789.1, on the reverse strand, counting down.
TCCAGTCCCCTATAATGAAAAGGACATCTCTTTTTTTGGTGTTAGTTCTAGAAGGTCTTGTAGGTCTTCATAGAACTGTGCAACTTCAGCTTCTTCAACATTAGTGGTTGGGGCATAGACATGGATTACTGTGATGTTGAATGGTTTGCCTTGGAAACGAACAGAGATCATTCTGTCATTTTTGAGATTGCACCCAAGTACTGCATTTTGGACTCTTTTGTTAACTATGAGGGCTACTCCATTTCTTCTAAGGGATTCTTGCCCACAGTAGTAGATATAATGGTCTTCTGAGTTAAATTCACCAATTCCAGTCCATTTTACTTCATTGATTCCTAAAATGTTGATGCTCACTCTTGCCATCTCCTGTTTGACCACTTCTAATTTGCCTTGATTCATGGAGATAACATTCCAGGTTCCCATGCAATATTGTTCTTTACAGCATTGAACTATACTTCCATCACCAGTCACATCCACAAGTGAGTATCGTTTTTTGCTTTGGCTCCATCTCTTCATTCTTTCTGGAGTTATTTCCCCACTGTTTTCCAGTAGCATATTAGGCACCTACTGACCTGGGGAAATCTTTCAGTGTCGTTTCTTTTTGCCTTTTCATACTGAAGTGGTTTGCCATTCCCTTCTCCAGTGGACCACATTTAATCAGAACTCCCCACCATGATCCATGCATCTTGGGTGGCCTTACATGGCATGGCTCATGTTTTCATTGAATTAGACAAGGCTGTGGTCCATGTGATCGGTTTGATTAGTTTTCTGTGACTGTGGTTTTCATTCTGTCTGTCCTCTGATGGATAAGGATAAGAGGCTTATGGAAGCTTCTTGATGGAAGAGACTGAGAAGGAAACTGGGTCTTGTTCTGATAAGCTTGGGGCCATGCTCAGTAAATCTTTAATCCAATTTTCTGTTGATGGGTGGGGCTGTGTTCCCTCCCTGTTGTTTGACCTGAGGTTAAACTATGGTGGAGGTAATGAAGATAATGGTGACCTCCTTCAAAAGATCCCATGCCCCTACTGCTGCACTCTGTGTTGCTGACCCTGCACCAGGCCTCCACCAACGTATACCTCTGCCAGAGACTCCTGGACACTCATGGGCAAGTCTGGGTCAGTCTCCTGTGAGGTCACTGCTCCTTTCTCTTGGGTCCTGGTGCACAAAAGATTTTGTTTGTGCCCTCCAAGAATCTGTTTCCCCACTCCTGTGAAGTTCTGGTGGCTCTATGGTAGGGTTAATGGTGACCTCCTCCAAGAGGGCTTATGCCATACCCAGGTCTGATACACCCAGAGCCCCTGCCCCTGCAGCAGGCCACTACTGATCCATACCTCCACAGGAGACACTCAGACACTCAAAGGCAGGTCTGGTTCAGTCTCTGTAGTCTCCTGGTGTGCACAAGGTTTTGTTTGAGTCCTCCATGTGTCTCTAGCGGGTATGAGGTTTGATTCTAAATGCGATTTTGCCCCTCCTACCATCTTCCTGGGGCTTCTTCTTTGCCCTTGGACATGGGGTATTTTTTGGTGGGATCCAACATTTTCCAGTTGACAGTTGTTCAGCAGCGAGCTGTAATTTTGGAGTTCTCACAGGAGAAGATGAACTCACTCATGAGCGACTGAGTGGAAGTCACTCAGTCATGCATGCCTGACTCTGTCTATGGAATTCTCCAGGCCAGAATATTAGGGTGGGTAGCCTTTCCCTTCTCCAGGGGATCTTTCCAAACCAGGGATTGAACCCAGGTCTCCCGCATTACAGGAGGGTTCTTTACCACCTGAGCCACAAGGGAAGTCCTGAAAGTGAAAGTTGCTCAGTCATGTCCAACTCTTTGGGACCCCATGTACTACACAGTCCATGGAATTCTCCAGGCCAGAATACTGGAGTTGGTAGCCTCTCCCTACTTCAGGGGATCTTCTCAACCAAGGGATTGAACCCAGGTCCCCCACATGCAAGCAGATTCATTACCAGCTAAGTAACAAGGGAAGCCTTTGGACATATCAGTCTTTTCTAAATCTGACAGAGGAACAATAGATTGCTTTTCAGATCTGAGCTGTCATAAAATTTAATTAAGAATGGAATCAGTTATATCAAAGTAAGAGATACAAGTGCTACCTTGTGAGCTATTTAGAGTATTTAGCATAAGATTAGGCAAAGCAGGTAAAAACATTTTGCTAAAAAACACAATAGTTTAGCCTTAGTTCTGGTTTCTAAATCTGAATTGGCACATGACTTATTGCACTGATAAGAATCTGGGTTAAAAAGGTAGTTCAGTTCAGTTCAGTCACTCAGTCATGTCTGACTCTTTGTGACCCCATGAATCTCAGCACGCCAGGCCTCCCTGCCCATCACCAACTCCCGGAGTTCACTCAGACTCACGTCCATCGAGTCAGTATGCCATCCAGCCATCTCATCCTCTGTCGTCCCCTTCTCCTCCTGCCCCCAATCCCTCCCAGCATTAGTCTTTTCCAATGAGTCAACTCTTCACATGAGGTGGCCAAAGTACTGGAGTCTCAGCTTTAGCATCATTCCTTCCAAAGAAATCCCAGGGCTGATCTCCTTCAGAATGGACTGGTTGGATCTCCTTGCAGTCCAAGGGACTCTCAAGAGTCTTCTCCAACACCACAGTTAAAAAGCATCAATTCTTCTTCAGTGCTCAGCCTTCTTCACAGTCCAACTCTCACATTCATACATGATCACAGGAAAAACCATAGCCTTGACTAGACGGACCTTTGTTGGCAAAGCAATGTCTCTGCTTTTGAATATGCTATCTACGTTGGTCATAACATTCCTTCCAAGGAATGAGCGTCTTTTAATTTCATGGCTGCAGTCACCATCTGCAGTGATTTTCGAGCCCAGAAAAATAAAGTCTGACACTGTTTCCACTGTTTCCCCATCTATTTCCCATGAAGTGATGGGACCGGATGCCATGATCTTCGTTTTCTGAATGTTGAGCTTTAAACCAACTTTTTCACTCTCCACATTCACTTTCATCAGGAGGCTTTTGAGTTCCTCTTCACTTTCTGCCATAAGGGTGGTGTCATCTGCATATCTGAGGTTATTGATATTTCTCCCAGCATTCTTGATTCCAACTTGTGTATCTTCCAGTCCAGAGTTTTTCATGATGTACTCTGCATATAAGTTAAATAAGCAGGGTGACAATATACAGCCTTCACATACTCCTTTTCCTATTTGGAACCAGTCTGTTGTTCCATGTCCAGTTCTAACTGCTGCTTCCTGACCTGCATACAAATTTCTCAAAAGGCAGGTCAGGTGGTCTGGTATTCCCATCTCTTTCAGAATTTTCCACAGTTTAATGTGATCCACACAGTCAAAGGCTTTGGCATAGTCAATAAAGCAGAAATAGAGGTTTTTCTGGCACTCTCTTGCTTTTTCGAAGATCCAGCAGATTTTGGCAATTTGATCTCTGGTTCCTCTGCCTTTTCTCAAACCAGCTTGAACATCAGGAAGTTCATGGTTCACATATTGCTGAAACCTGGCTTGGAGAATTTTGAGCATTACTTTACTAGCGTGTGAGATGAGTGCAATTGTGCGGTAGTTGAGCGTTCTTTGGCATTGCCTTTCTTTGGGATTGGAATGAAAACTGACCTTTTCCAGTCCTGTGGCCACTGCTGATTTTCCAAATTTGCTGGCATATTGAATGCAGCACTTTTACAGCATCATCTTTCAGGATTTGAAATAGCTCAACTTGAATTCCATCACCTCCACTAGCTTTGTTCGTAGTGATGCTTTCCAAGGCCCACTTGACTTCACATTCCAGGATGTCTGGCTCTGGTTAGTGATCACACCATCATGATTATCTGGGTCATGAAGATCTTTTTTATACAGTTCTTCTGTGTATTCTTGCCACCTCTTCTTAATATCTTCTGCTTCTGTTAGGTCCATACCATTTCTGTCCTTTATCAAGCCCATCTTTGCATGAAGTGTTCCCTTGGTATCGCTAATCTTCTTGAAGAGATCTCTAGTCTTTCCCATTCTATTGTTTTCCTCTATTTCTTTGCATTGATCCCTGAGGAAGGCTTTCTTATCTCTTCTTGCTATTCTTTGGAACTCTGCATTCAGGTGCTTATATCTTTCCTTTTCTCCTTTGCTTTTCACTTCTCTTCTTTTCACAGGCATTTGTAAGGCCTCCCCAGACAGCCGTTTTGCTTTTTTGCATTTCTTTTCCATGGAGATTGTCTTGATCCCTGTCTCCTGTACAATGTCACAAACCTCATTCCATAGTTCATCGGGCACTCTATCTATCAGATCTAGGCCTTTAAATCTATTTCTCACTTCCACTGTATAATCATAAGGGATTTGATTCAGGTCATACCTGAATGGTCTAGTGGTTTTCCCTACTTTCTTCAATTTAATTCTGAATTTGGTAATAAGGAGTTCATGATCTGAGCCACAGTCAGCTCCTGGTCTTGTTTTTGTTGACTGTATAGAGCTTCTCTATCTTTGGCTGCAAAGAATATAATCAATCTGATTTCTGGAGAAAAAACTCTAGAAAGAATGAAGGGATGGAGCCAAAGCAAAAACAATACCCAGCTGTCGATGTGACTGGTGATAGAATGAAGGTCCAATGCTGCAAAGAGCAATATTTCATAGGAACCTGGAATGTCAGTTCCATGAATCAAGGCAAATTGGAAGTGGTCAAACAAGGATGGCAAGAGTGAACGTCAACATTCTGGGAATCAGTGAACTAAAATAGACTGAAATGGGTGAATTTAACTCAGATGACCATTATATCTTCTACTGCGGGCAGGAATCCCTCAGAAGAAATGGAGTAACCATCATGGTCAACAAAAGAGTCCAAAATGCAGTACTTGGATGCAATCTCAAAAACGACAGAACGATCTCTGTTTGTTTCCAAGGCAAACCACTCAATATCAAAGTAATCTAAGTCTATGCCTCAACCAGTAATACTGAAGAAGCTGAAGTTGAACGGTTCTGAAGACCTACAAGACCTTTTAGAAGTAACGCCCCCAAAAGATGTCCTTTTCATTAAAGGGGACTGGAATGCAAAAGTAGGAAGTCAAGAAACACCTGGAGTAACAGGCATATTTGGCGTTGGAATACGGAATGAAGCAGGGCAAAGACTAATAGAGTTTTGCCAAGAAAATGCACTGGTCATAGCAAACACCCTCTTCCAACAACACAAGAGAAGACTCTATACATGGACATCACCGGATGGTCAACACCAAAAAAGGTATTAGGAATGCAAAACAGAGAAATTCAGCCTACTAGCACATCTAGTTCTATGTATTAGGAATGTGCATAATAATGCCAGAAAGAGAACTAATGATAACAGCCACATTTTTCAACTATTGTGATCCCATTAAGTGTTTATTTTAATATTCATATCATCTACATATATTATTTTAATGTATTAAAATGACCAGTCAGTTCAATTTGTTACATCCCACCCCAAAAGATATTCAATTAAAACATCTGTAAAACCAATTTGAGGAATATTTCTCTCTGCTATGTAATTTAATTTTATAAAAATATCAGTTTAGTAACCTAATATAGAGACAGCTTGAAAAGTGATAATTTAATATATTGCCCACTTTCCTACATCATGCATTTCAGTATATGCAGCTGCTGATACAGTTGTCTCAATTTTTTTTCCGTGAAAATTCTTCTAAGTACAAGAGGAAGATTTATATATTTAGTGACCTGGCAGCATAATAAACTATCTCTAAAGCAGACTTCTACAGGTGGATTTTTGACAGGATGTCTATTTTCAATCAGTACATATCATATAAACATGAATATTTCCTTGTATGCAGCTCTATTCATAAGTATATTAATAACACACTTTAGTGATGTAAATTTGAAGTTGAGATACAGCCAGCTAAGTTTTTGTGGGTATCTTTTGTCTTTGGCTATCTAACTGTATTGTCTGATTATGACCGGTTAGCAACAAAATGGATCATGTGCTAATAGGTGTGACTTGGTTTGAAAAATGTGAAAAGTAATTCTCCAAGACAAATCTGAGTTTTGAATTTTCAAGATAAACTAAAAGAGGAATTGTTAAAAGTATTGCAACGCTCAACTGATTCTTCTGAATGTTTGAGTCACAGTTGACCTTGATTCTTTTCAAATTTCTCTTTCAAAATAGTGCCATATCTACCACTGTTTGGTGTTGCTTCATGTTAGCTCCAGTCTAATAAGCAATTATAGAGAATGAAGTGGCAATAGTAGTGCATCTTATAGGAGACAAGTCAGAATACCATGCATGAGAATGTCAGGCAATGGAACCAAGTGCCTCATTATCAGTAAGCCTGAAGTTATATTCCCAGTACTTTTCCTGATATTCTGTTTCACCTTTTGCAAGTTGTTTTTGTCTCTCTGTCTTATATCCAGTCTTAGAAAACAAGGATAGCAAATAGTCCCTTCTGATGTGAAGGGTTGAATAAAAATAAAGATGTCTTTCAAATTTATCCTTACATGTTGAACTAAGTAGCCTGGAAGATTTACCATGCTGTTGTTAATTATAATGAGTAATTATTTTTACTAACCACTGTCACTAATCCATGGTCATAGAATATACTTGTGTAGTTAGCATGCGAAGGATTGCAGTTTAACTAAAATATGAAGGGGTTTCAAATATGGCAATAAAAAGTGCATATATGATAGTCCTTCTATGGGAAATGACCTATTTGTTCATAGACTTGCCAATCAGTTGGTCTAAATGAAGAGAGAGTTTTAGGGTCATAGTAAACCATTTATTACTATTGGCTCTGATATTAAATGAGCAAGGAAGACAAATCCTTATACAGGTGGAAATTAGTTTCACGCTCTTCCTCTGCTTTTCAAATCATCAAAACCAAGTCCTCAAAGCCTGACTCCTTCACATGTACTTTCTAATGGATTTCAGTACTATTTTGGTTTTGTGTCTTAAAAATATAGCTTCACATTTGTAAGACAAAATGTGCTGGCAATTCAAGTGGCTTTAAAATGAATATTTGCCTATGAGGTGGCTTTTTTTTTTTTTTTCTGGTACCCCATTAACCCGTGTCATCCTAAAATGTGCAGTAGTGGTCTCAGACACTGGCTTTTTCATACACAGGTTATTTAAAGATTCCTAGAAAAATGTGTGGTTTTTGCAAATGCTTATCATACCAATACAATAAATTTAGCCAGGCTAGAATGCCCTTATGCTTATAATGCTGACTATTTACTTCTACTTTTCCTCCTCTTCTAGTCTCACCAACTCCTATCAATACTCTACATGGGGAGGAACAAAATTAAGGGACATTTATGGAAATATAGGAATACCCATGGAAGGTATTTGAAAAACCTGTACCTCTGGAGTGGCTGCAATGATATTAAAGCCTTCCAAAATTCCATTATGATTGCAAGTATTATGTAATTTTCATATCTTCAGTCCATAAATGAGTTTTTTCCTATGTCAGTTTTCACCAAAAGTTAAACTGTTTGCATCCATCATTGGTAGTTTTATTGATTTAAGATCCAAAAGGATACACAGGGAAGGAAAGGGATAATGAGAGCATTGCATATGAGTCTAAACTTTTCAACGAAGAATGTTTTAATGAACCTATATAATAAGAAATAAGCAGAAGATGAGCATGGTATATAATTGGATCTTAAATGACTGGTCTTCATGGTACATTTTTAGAGAAGAAAGAAATATTTAATACATGCTCAGAAATCATAATTAGGTACTTGGGTTTGGCAAAGGCAGATTTACTATTTGAGGCTTCTAGGCGCTTCTGAGAATATTACTTTGAACCAGAAGGAGACATGCAAGGCAGTCCATTTGATGGAGGGGTCTTTGTCATCATTTAAGAAGGGAAGTAAAAATGAAGACTCATGGCTGGCTCTCCAAATTTAAAATTTCAAGTATTAAGTATGACAACCAACAGTACTGTGGGTTCCAGAAAAATATGAACATTTCCAAATTATTATTATCATATTTTATAATCAATTATTAAACATATTTTAACTAAAGCTTTTAACTATTTATTGTTTTGTAGTTCACACTTACATGGATCTTTAACGAATTAATATTTCTTATATACAGACTATGACATTTGATTCTGAAACCCTTATAATTTCCATTGTCATTTGCCCTGGTATCATCTCATCATCACTATAAGTTTTTGAGAAGAACACTGTGTGTATTGTTCACGAATTCCAGGGAAGGATTTCAACTACCTGAAGAATTATCAAAGATCATTACAATGCCAGCCACCAGATACAGAAGTCCAAATGATTCTTCTCACTGCATCTTGGTATCAGAGTTGCCAAGGAAAACAGCACAGTCAAATACTGGATGGACAAAGCCTTTATTCACCTAGAGAAAAGACAGGGCAAGATCAGCTCCAACAGTGAACAGCAGTTCCCCAGGGGTAGCATATGGCCAGGCAGCTAGTGAAAAGCAATGGGCCTACTGGCAACACTCATTCTTCAGTAGAAGGACAACTCTCCCTTCCAGTGGAGTCTGAAATACTGAAAGCTGAGAGTGTGCCTGAGTACTCAAGTACTCACCTAAGCAGAACAAAAGAACAAATAGGTATTCCCATACGAGGAGTTGGGCTTCCTGGTGGCTCAGCAGTGAAGACCTGGCCTGCAATTCAGGATACTCAGGAGATGCAGGTTTGACCTCTGGGTTGGGATGATCCCCTGAAGAAGGGAATGGCAACTCACTCCAGTATTCTTGGCTGGATATAATCCCATGGACAGAGGAGCCTGGCAGACTAGAGTCCATAGAGTTGCAAAGAGTCAGACACGACTGAAGTGACTGAACATACATGCCAGCATACAAGGAGATAATAAGTCCAGCAGAGACTGTGTGGGCTCTTTGTTGGATAGGAAGTGTTCCAGGCCCAGGCAATATGACTGAATAGGGGTCAAAACACTGTGCACTAGAGACTGCCTTTTCCAACCATAATCAACCTGGCCTCAACACAGGAGACTTGGTGCCACATATTTAGAGAATCTCACAAATTCAATTAATAACTCACATATAGTTTAGATAGGTTAGTTTTTAAACTACCTGTGTAGAAGAAATATTTTCTAAGTAAATTAATTGTATTAATTTCTAAGGTAATTAACTAAACTTAATTGAGTATGTTTAGAATAGTCAAGAAGTTTTCCAAAGATTCTTGGGTATGTCAGTGTGCTTTTGGACACCTAACATATTAACCACAAACAATTTTTATATATTGGCTAAAACCCAACATAGTATATAATATCCACCTTTTAAAAAAACAAGCTTTGAATCTTGAAAATGCAAGTACTTCTTTATTGATTAACATGACAGCTTAATGCTTATAATTTATGAGACTATGTTGATTACTCTATAAGAGACTGTGGGGTGACACAAAAATGAGTAAGACATAACCTCCAGACTCAAAGAACTTGTGGCTGAAAGTGAGGCTTCTTTTAATACAGAGTTCAAATGTAATCTCCCTCTTGTTGCAGATGCTACATGACTCGGCTGCTTTACAGCTGCAGACTAAAATCAATTGATATTTACAGTAATGGAAGAACAAAAGACAAATCCATGCTGTTTTCTAGATGTCTGTTTTCAAGCCCTACATGATTCCATAAGAACATCTACCCTGAGTGAGGCCAGAGTCTTTTCAGGACCATGGTGCCAGTCTCAGCAAATGCACAGCCCTGTTTCTTCTACTTAAGTGCATCCTCCTCTTCTGTTTGTGAAAGTGAAAGTAGCTCAGTTGTGTCCGATTCTTTGCCACCCCATGGACTATACAGTCCTTGGAATTCTCCAGGCCAGAATACTGGAGTGGGTAACCTTTCCCTGTTCCAGGGGATCTTCCCAATCCAGAATTGAATCCAGGTCTCCCGCATTGCAGGCGGATTCTTTACCAGCCGAGCCTGGTAAAAAGCATCTGGCTGCAATGCAAAATACCCGGTTCCATCTCTGGATCAGGAAGATTCCCTGGAGAAGCAAATGGTGACCCACTCCAGTACTCTTGCCTGGAGAATCCCATGGATGGAGGAGCCTGGTAGGCTACAGTCCATGAGGTCACAAAGAGCTGGACACGACTGAGTGACTTCATTTTCTTTTCTCCTTCTGTTTGTGTGAATGACATTTTACTCCTCTTCTTGCTTTGCTAAATTGCTGAATCTTCTCCCATTAACTGTGGCTACCAGTTATCAACTGACCACCATTCAACAATCCGTAGTGTCTCTTAGTACATGGAACAGATGACTAAAAACAGTAATCCTGTACTCTTTTTAACACGAATAGTACAAGAGTAGACGAGTTAATTTTTCCACTAAAAAGTCATTGTATTGCAGTTCCTTTACAACATACAGTTTTTGTTGCTTGTTTTATTTTAATAAATTTGTTGCTTTTCTTGGCTGTTGGTTGAATGATAACTTGCTCCTTCCCTTTTTTAACAGGACCATAGGATTGTAATAGCGGGTGCACAGCTATTACTTTGAGACCCTGCACGCAGTGGTTTGAAGTCCCACTCTGCCAGACTCCTAGCAGTATTCTGGGCAGAGTGCGGTGAGAGGTGGCAGGTTCTTTCCAGACCCTCCGGCCTTAGGACTGCCAGGTGAGCTAAGGCCTCCAGGGACATGCTGAGGGCTATGCACTGCAGAGCTCCAGAGCCCTTGCCTTGAGCAGCTCACTAGCCGGGCCCAGGCCTTAAAGCAACTGGAACTTCAAGCTCATCCCCACATCCATGACCTAATGGCAGCAGCAGTCTCCTGGAGTGTATGGATACTGCCATTAAGGTAAGAGCTTCAACCAACTTCAGTTTTTCCATTCATGTTTCAAAACTCAGTACATCTTAGGTCAGTTGTCTACCCCTAGGAGCTGGCCTGAGGTCAGAGTTAAGTTGTAAGGAGGTCACCATCATTACATCTGCTCCCCACTCTGTGGTTGGGCTATTGTCAAAGCAGGGCAATTGTGAGCTGGGGATTCACCTGACGGCCTTTTGCTACAACATGTATTCCTATTGATCCTATACAAATGATTCTTTCCAGGTTAAATGAAAAGCCTGAAGGCTGGCTGGGTCTTGGGTACCTGGCTCCCTCGGGGATGACGGCTGGGCAGGGTCTAGGGACCTGACCCTGAGGGTGTCACCAGCTGACACCTGCCTCTTCAGCTGGGCCTCGGCACTGGTGGGAGGACCCAGCCTGGGTGCTGGATGAAAGCTCCCCTCCTCTTGGCTGGGACCTAGAACTCTGATGGCTTTGCTGAAAGCTTTCCGGGTGTTCCAGGGGATTTGGGGAGCACCAGACATCCTGAAAGATGATGCTGTGAAAGTGCTGCCCTCAATACACCAGCAAATTTGGAAAACTCAGCAGTGGCCACAGGACTGGAAAATGTCAGTTTTCATTCCAGTCCCAAAGAAAGGCAATGCCAAAAAATGCTCAAACTACCGCACAATTGCACTCATCTCACACGCTAGTAAAGTAATTCTCAAAATTCTCCAAGCCAGGCTTCAGCAATACGTGAACTTCCAGGTGTTCAAGCTGGTTTTAGAAAAGGCAGAGGAACCAGAGATCAAATTGCCAAAATCTGCTGTATCTTCAAAAAAGCAAGAGAGCTCCAGAAAAACATCTATTTCTGCTTTATTGACTATGCCAAAACCTTTGACTGTGTGGATCACAATAAACTGTGGAAAATTCTGAAAGAGATGGGAATACCAGACCACCTGACCTGCCTCTTGAGAAACCTATATGCAGATCAGGAAGCAACAGTTAGAACTGGACATGGAACAACAGACTGGTTCCAAATAGGAAAAGGAGTACGTCAAGGCTGTATATTGTCACCCTGCTTATTTAACTTATATGCAGAGTACATCATGAGAAATGCTGGGCTGGAACAAGTACAAGCTGGAATCAAGATTGCCGGGAGAAATATCAATAACCTCAGATATGCAGATGACACCACCCTTATGGCAGAAAGTGAAGAGGAACTCAAAAGCCTCTTGATGAAAGTGAAAGAGGAGAGTGAAAAAGTTGGCTTAAAGCTCAACATTCAGAAAACGAAGATCATGGCATCTGGTCCCATCACTTCCTGGGAAATCGATGGGGAAACAATGGAAACAGTGTCAGACTTTATTTTTGGGGGCTCCAAAATCACTGCAGATGGTGACTGCAGCCATGAAATTAAAAGACGCTTACTCCTTGGAAGGAAAGTTATGACCAACCTAGATAGCATATTCAAAAGCAGAGACATTACTTTGCCAACAAAGGTCCGTCTAGTTAAGGCTATGGTTTTTCCAGTAGTCATGTATGGATGTGAGAGTTGGACTGTGAAGAAAGCTGAGCACCAAAGAACTGATGCTTTTGAACTGTGGTGTTGGAGAAGACTCTTTGACTCTTGTGAGTCCCTTGGACTGCAAAGAGATCCAACCAGTCCATTCTGAAGGAGATCAGCCCTGGGATTTCTTTGGAAGGAATGATGCTAAAGCTGAAACTCCAGTACTTTGGCCACCTCATGTGAAAAGTTGACTCACTGGAAAAGGCTCTGATGCTGGGAGGGATTGGGGGCAGGAGGAGAAGGGGACGACAGAGGATGAGATGGCTGGATGGCAGCACTGACTCAATGGACGTGAGTTTGAGTGAAATCTGGGAGTTGGTGATGGACAGGGAAGCCTGGCGTGCTGCAATCATGGGGTCACAAAGAGTCGGACACGACTGAGCGACTGAACTGAACTGAACTGAAACATCTGTCTCCTTGCATGGCCCTTCAGTAAACCTTTCTTTGCTCCACACTTCGACATTTTGGTATTGTTTGACCTTACTGTGTCTCGGGCATTCGGTAACGGGATCATAGAACTTTATACTGTATCTGGAAGTGAAACTGCACAACTCAGATGGCACTCAAATCTGCATGCTGGACACCACCTGGCATAAACCCAGATTAGGACTTGAACACAGTCTCTTATTTGAGATCATTTACCTGGTCTCAGAACTTAATGAACCTCAGGTTCTTCTAAAAATATTTTAAATTTGAGGATAATCGTTTTCCAGTGCTGTGTTGGTTTCTTCTATACAACAATGTGAATCAGCCAGAAGTATACATATATTTCCTCCCAACCCCCCATGCCACCTCTCTAGGTCATCACAGAGCTCCAGGTTGAGTCCCCTGTGTTCCCAGCAACTTCTCACTAGCTATCTATTTTACACACAGTGGTGTATATATGTCAATTCTACCCTCTCAATTCGTCCCACCCTCTCCTTTCCCTGCTATGTCCACAAGTCCATTCTCTATGTCTATGTCTTTATTACTCCCCTGCAAATAAGTTCATCAGTATGATTTTTCTAGATTTCATATATATGCATTAATATACAATATTTGTTTTTCTCTTTCTGACTTACTTCACTCTGTATAACAGGCTCTAGGTCCATCCATCTCATTAGAACTGACTCAAATGCATTCTTTTCTATGGCTAATAATATTTCATTGTATATATGTACCACATCTTCTTTATCCATTCATCTGTTGATGGACATCTAGGTTGCTTCCATGTCCTGGCTATTGTAAATAGTGCTGCAGTGGACATGAAGGTACATGTGTCTTTTTGAATTATGGTTTTCTAAGGGTATATGCCCAGTAGTGGGATTTCTGGGTCATATGTTAGTTTAATTGCTAGTTTCTTTAAGGAATCTGCATACTGGCTGTATCAATAGTGACTGGTGGGAGCTTACATTCCCACCAACAGTGCAAAACAGTTCCATTTTCTCCACATCTTCTCCAGAATTTGTTGCTTATAGATTTTTGATGATGGCCATTCTGACAGGTGAGGTGATACTTCATTGTAGTTTTGATTTACATTTCTTGTGAAGCTCAGGTTCTTGATTTCTCATGGCAGAAAGAATTCAGTGAGAGACAAAGTGATAGGTAAGCAATGGATTTATTTAGAGAGATACATATTCCATAGATAGAATGAGGTTTGTCTCAAAAAGCAAGAGGCCTTGGGGAGAAAGACACTCCACAGACAGAGGGGCTGGATAATTTCATTGGCTAAAGAGTGGGAATATTATTCCAATTATTTCAGGGAAGAGGTGGGTATTCCCAGGAATTAGGCCACTGCCCACTTTTTGACCTTTTATAGTTAACCTCAGACAGAGAAGGCAATGGTAACCTACTCCAGTACTCTTGCCTGGAAAATCCCATGGACGGAGGAGACTGGTAGGCTGCAGTCCATGGGGTCGCTAGGAGTCGGACATGACTGAATGACTTCACTTTCACTTTTCACTTTCATACATTAGAGAAGGAAATGGCAACCCACTCCAGTGCTCCTGCCTGGAGAATCCCAGGGACAGGGGAGCCTGGTGGGCTGTTGTCTATGGGGTCGCACAGAGTCGGACACAACTGACGGGACTTAGCAGCAGCGGCAGCAGCAGTTAAACTCAGAACTGTCATGGCACTGGTGGTTGTGTCATTTAGTATGTTAATGTATTAGAATATGCATACAATGAAGCTCAAAGTCCACTGGAAGTGGAATCTTCCACCATCTTGGACCAAGTTGGTTCTAACCAATTTTTGTCATGTCCTATGATATGTCATTCTTTTAAAGGCTGTGCCCTGCCCCCTTCCCTTCTGTCTCAGAAGGGACCTTAAAGAACATATAGCTGATTCTCTTCGTTTTATTTTATTTTTTTAAGTTTATTATTATTATTATTTCTTTTTTTTTTTACTTTACAACATTGTATTGGTTTTGCCATACATCAACATGCATCCACCACGGGTGTACACGTGTTCCCCATCCTGAACCCCCCTCCCACCTCCCTCCCCAAACCATCCCTCTGGGTCATCCCAGTGCACCAGCCCCAAGCTTCCTGTATCCTGTATTGAAACTGGATTGGCGATTTGTTTCTTATATGATATTATCCTTGTTTTAATGCCATTCTCCCAAATCATCCCCCCACCTCCCAAAGAGTCTAAAAGACTGTTCTATACATCTGTGTCTCTTTTGCTGTCTCTCATACAGGGTTGTCATTACCATCTTTCTAAATTCCATATATATGCATTAGTATACTTACTGTATTGGTGTTTTTCTTTCTGGCTTACTTCACTCTGTATAATAGGCTCCGGTTTCATCCACCTCATTAGAACTGATTCAAATGTATTCTTTTTAATGGCTGAGTAATACTCCATTGTGTATATGTACCATGGCTTTCTTATCCATTCGTCTGCTGATGGACAGCTAGGTTGCTTCCATGTCCTGGCTGTTATAAACAGTGCTGCGATGAACACTGGGGTACACGTGTCTCTTTCAATTCTGGTTTCCTCGGTGTGTATGCCCAGCAGTGGGATTGCTGGGTCATATGGCAGTTCTATTTCCAGTTTTTTAAGGAATCTCCACATTGTTCTCCATAGTGGCTGTACTAGTTTGCATTCCTGCCAACAGTGTAAGAGGGTTCCCTTTTCTCCACACCCTCTCCAGCATTTATTGCTTGTAGACTTTTGGATTACAGCCATTCTGACTGGCATGAAATGGTACCTCATCGTGGTTTTGATTTGCATTTCTCTGATAATGAGTGATGTTGAGCATCTTTTCATGTGTTTGTTAGCCATTTGCATGTCTTCTATGGAGAAATGTCTATTTAGTTCTTTGGCCCATTTTTTGATTGGGTCGTTTACTTTTCTGGAATTGAGCTGCAGGAGTTGCTTGTATATTTTTGAGATTAGTTCTTTGTCAGTTGCTTCATTTGCTATTATTTTCTCCCATTCTGAAGGCTGTCTTTTCACCTTGCTTATAGTTTCTTTTGTTGTGCAGAAGATTTTAATTTTAATTAGATCCCATTTGTTTATTTTTGCTTTTATTTCCAGTATTCTGGGAGGTGGGTCATAGAGGATCCTGCTGTGATGTATGTCGGAGAGTGTTTTGCCTCTAAGAGTTTTATAGTTTCTGGTCTTATGTTTAGATCTTTAACCCATTTTGAGTTTATTTTGGTGTATGGTGTTACAAAGTGTTCTAGTTTCATTCTTTTACAAGTGGTTGACCAGTTTTCCCAGCACCACTTGTTAAAGAGATTGTCTTTTCTCCATTGTATATTCTTGCCTCCTTTGTCAAAGATAAGGTGTCCATAGGTGCATGGGTTTATCTCTGGGCTTTCTATTTTGTTCCATTGATCTATATTTCTGTCTTTAGATTGAGAAATATACCATGTTCATGGATCGAAGAATCAATATAGTGAAAATGAGTATACTACCCAAAGCAATCTATAGATTCAATGCAATCCCTATCAAGCTACCAATGGTATTTTTCACAGAGCTAGAAAAAATAATTTCACAATTTGTATGGAAATACAAGAAAACCTCGAATAGCTAAAGCATTCTTGAGAAAGAAGAATGAAACTGGCGGAATCAACCTGCGTGACTTCAAGCTCTACTATAAAGCCACAGTCATCAAGACAGGATGGTACTGGCACAAAGACAGAAATATAGATTCTCTTCATTTTAGAAAATGTAAAATTGAAGGAAAGAGAGAGAAAGAGAAATAGAGACAGAGAGGTAAAGAGATTGAAACACATGCTCAAGGCAGAGCAAGGGCCAAATTATATCTCCCAATGCAGAGTCCAGTGTACTTTTCTCCAGTGCATGACTGGCTTTCATTTTGCCGTGAGATTTATAAATAATGAATAAGGCTGGCTTCTCAAACACACTAAATATAACTACTGAAGTCTGAGTTACACTTACTTTTTGGGTAGATGCTGGGAGAATGGATTAGAAGGCTGTCTATCTACCTATTTATTTTAATTGACTGAAGTATAGTTGACTTACAGTGTTTTATTAGTTCAGGTGTACAACATAGTGATTCCATATTTTTATACATTATACTCCATATAAAGTTATTACTAAATATTGGTTATATTTCCTGTGCTGTACATCTTTGTAACTTATCTATTTTATACTTAGTAGTTTGTAACTCTTAATCCCCTTTTCCTATCTAGCTACTCCCCCTATCCTGCTCCCCACTGGTAACCAATAGTTTGTTCTTGGTATATGTGAATCTGTTTCTTTTTGTTACATTCATTCATTTGTATTATTTTTTAGATTCCTCAAATAAGTGAAAGCATGTAGTATTTGTCTATCTCTATCAGATTTATTTTACTAAGTATAATACTCTACTTGTTAATCTATATTGTAACAAATGGAAAAAAATCACATTCATTTTATAGTTGAATAATATTCCATTGTGTAAGTGTATCACATCTTTTTTATTCATTCATCTGTTATAGGACACTTAGGTTACTTCTATATAATGACCATCATAAATAAAATGCCACTATGAACATTGACGTGCATATATATTTTCTAATTAATGTTTTTAATTTCTTTGGATATATACTCAAGAGTGGAATTGCTGGACCATAAAGTAGTTCTAGTTTTATTTTTTTTGAGGAAACTCCATACTGTTTTACATAGTGCCTGCGCCAATTTATGTTCCCGCCAACAGTGCATGAGGATTGCCTTTCATTCACATCCTTACCAACATTTATTATTTCTGATCTTTTTGATAATAGCCATTCTAAAATGTGTGAGGCAATATTTTATTGTGCTTTGATTTGCAACTCCCTGGTGATTAGTGATGTAGAACATTTTTTCATGTACCTATTGGCCATCTGTATGTATTTTTTTAGAAAAATATCTATGCAGGTCATTTGGTTATTCTTTGAATTGGACTTCATTTGTTTTGCTATTGACTTATACAAGTTCTTTGTATATTTTGGATAGTAACACTTTATCAGATAGATGATTTGCAAGTATTTTCTCCCATTCTGTTTGATGCCTTATCATTTTATTGTTTCTCTTGTTGTGGGAATAGTTTGATGTGTTCCCACTTGTTTATTTTTGCTTTTATTACTTTTATTTTGGTGTCAAATTAAAAAAAAATCTATCATTAAGATCTATGTCAAGAAGCTTACTACCTAGGTTTTCTTCTAGGAATTTTGCTGTATCAGATCTTACATTCAAGTCTTTACTCCCTTTTGACCTAATTTTTGTATATGGTGTAAGATAATTGTCCAGTTTCATTCTTTTGCAGTGGCTGTCTTATTTTCCCAACAGCATTTATTGAAGAGACTGTCCTTTCCCCATTTTACATTCCTGCCTCCTCTGTCATTAATTAATTGACCATGGGTGCATGGGTTTATTGCTGGGCTCTGTGTTCCATTCCCTTGATCTTTGTGTCTGCTTGTGTGCCGGAACCATGCTGTTTGATTACCGAAAATTTATAGTGTAGTTTAAAGCCAGGGAGTGAGATACCTCCAACTTTGTTCTTTTTTCTCAAGATTACTTTGGCTATTCAGGGTCTTTTCTGGTTCTGTATGAATGTTAGGATTATTTGGTCTATTTCTGGGAAAGTGTCATGGATTACATTAAATCTGGAGATTGCTTTGGGTAGTATAAACTTTTTAACAATATTAATTCTTCCAATCCATAAACATGGGATATCTTTCCACTTATTTATATCATCCTCAGTTTCCTTCATAATGTCTTATAGTTTTCAGACCATAGGTCTTTCACCTCCTTGGTTAATTCTTTTCCCTGTTAGTTCATTCCTTATGTGATTGTAAATGTGATTTGCTTTCTCTTTCTGATAGTTCATTATTAGTGTATAGAAAAACAACATATTTCTGTACACTAATCTTTTATCCAGAAACTTTACTGGATTAATCTATTAGTTCTCATGTTATTATTATTATTTTTTTTTTTGGTAAAGACTTTAGAATTTTCTATATATAGTGTCATGTAATCTGCAAATGGTGACAGTTTTTAATTTCTTCCCTTCTAATTTCTATGCCTTTATTTCTTTTTCTTGTCTGATTGTTGTGTCTAAGACTTCCAATACCATGTTAAAAAGTAGTGGTTATAGTGGTCATCCTTGTCTTGTTCTTGATTTTAGAGAAAAAGCTTTCTTTTTTTCACCATTGAGTATGATGTTAGCTGTGAGTTTGTCATAAATGGATTTTATTATGTTGAAATATGTTCCCTATATACCCACTTTGTTGAGAGTTTTTATCATGAATGAGTACTGAATTTTGTCAGATGTTTTTTCTGCATCTATTGAGATGATCATGTGATTTTTATCCTTCATTTTAGTAATGTGGTGTATAACATTGGTTGATTTGCTGATTTTAAAAAGTGTATTTATTTATTTTTTTGGTTGCCTCAGGTCCTAGTTGCAGCACATAGGATCTTTGTTGTAGCACATGAGTTTAGTTGCTCTGAAGCATGTAGGATCTTAGAACCCCAGCCAGGGATTAAACCCATGTCCCTTGCACTGCAAGGTCGATTCTCAACCACTGTACCACCAGCGAGTCCTGATTTGTAGATTTTGACCCATACTTCCATTCCTGTAATGTCTCACTTTATCATGGTGTGTGATTCCTTTTATATATCACTGGATTTGATTTGCTAATAATTCTTGGTGACTTTTGCATCAACATTCATCAGGGATGTTGGCTTGTAATTTCTTTTTTATTTTGGAGTGTTTTTCTCTGGTTTTAGTATCAGGGTAATGTCGACCTCACACAGTGACTTTGGGAGTATTACCTCCTCTTCATTTTTTGGGAATAATTTGAGAAGAATAGGTATTAGCTCTTCTTTATGTTTGGTAGAATTCCCCTAGACTTTCATTTGTTGGGAGTTTTTTTTTTTTTTTTTTTGATAATGTTTTTTTTTTTAATTTTTTTAAAGCAAATTTATTGAGATATAAAAGCGTGCAATAAACACAATAAGTGTACAACACGGTTAAGTTTTATGTATGTATAAACCCACGAAACCATTTTTACATTCAAGATGATGAGTTTTCTATTACCTCCCAATGGGAGTTTTTTTGATTACTGATTTAATTTATATAATAGTAATCAGTCTATTTGGATTATCTATTTATTCCTAATTCAGACTTGGAAAATTGTATTTTTCTAGGAATTTATCCATTTCTTTTAGGTTGTCCAATTTGTTGGCATATAACTCTTGATGCAGTATTCTTTTATGATTGTATTTTATGATTGTATTTCATGATGTCAGCTGTTTTTTCTCCTCTTTCATTTCTTATTTTGTTTATTTGGGTGGTGGTCACCACCTTATCAGGAGGTGGGTCCAGACCTCAGAGGCTGGGGCAGGAGCCTGAGGAAGCTGGGCTTCTTCCTGGCATGATGGCAGTTTCTGTCTTGGTTGGGGGCATGTCCACAACTTTGGGGGTTGGATCTATACTTATGATCTGGCTCTGGATCTCTGCCTTGTTCAGAGATAAAGCTACACTTCTGAAGTCTTTGCCCGAATAGATGCAGGGCTCTAGCCTGATCTGGCTCAGTTCCTTTCTTGGCGTACTCTTGTACAGGGTGGCAGTGCAGCCCAAACTGGCTGGCTTCACTTCTTCCCCAGGGTGTGTGTGTGTGTGTGTGTGTGTGTACAAACCCAAAAAGATCTCTGTTCTGGCTAGAGGATTGAGCGCTGGTGCAGGAGAGGCTGGAACAGGAACCTGCTGTGCACTGACATGCATGCTAGAGTGGTCCTGGCAGTCTATCCAGAGCACCAGGAAGTTTTCAATCTGCTGCCTATGTGCTGGGACTGGGAGCATGCACTCTTCAAGAGCAGAGTCATAGTTTCTTAGAACTCTCTGGTAAGCCCCACTGGTTTCAAATCAGGTAGTGGGTCTTATTTTTTTGGTATCTGGACTCAAGTTTGGGGTGCTTAATATGGGCCTCAAACCTCTCATTCCTTAGGAATGATCTATGAACTTGTGAGATTCCCCTCTTCTTCTGTGTCCACCACTGGGGTATGGGTTCCAACCAGATGACTTTCCCTCCCTTCCTTTCAGACTTTGTATCTTTATTTGCAGCCTTGGTTGTAGAAGGGCTGTTCTGATAGTCCCCGGGTCAATTTCAGTGAAAGTCACTCTATAAATAATTGTAGGTTTGGTGCGTTTGTGGGGGAAGGTGAGCTCAGGGTCTTCTTAGTTCACCACCATGATCCTGCCCACTCTGGAGGGCATTTTAGAAAGACACTGAAAAAAAGTTAAGATTTTGACAAGAATCTAAGCATAAGGTAGATGTAGTATATGGTTTCACTTCTTTGTCCCTTTTATTTACATACCATAGAAATTAGGTGTGGTTAGTTCTGTAATTCTGTGCAAAGGGCAGTTTAACCTCCTTGCTTATTGCCACCCTAGATATTACAAATTCTAATTTCCACAGTCTATTCCATTTTGCTATTAACTGCTACTGATATTATTATACAACTCTGGCTATGCAGTGGGGTCTTTGGAAATCTGTTCAATGAACTATTTTCAAATGCAAGTCCAGGGACCTGCCTCCCCTACCAACAGAATTTCTAATGAGTTAAAGCTAATCTTTGAACCACTTAAATCAAAATAGGTGCTTCAAGGCAAAGATGAAATTTTTTCATGAGGTATTTCAAGGTCCCATTATGATCATAAAGTCTTTCTTAGATAGGCTCTACTTAAATAAAGCCTGCCACTTAACCATCAAAGCAGTACAAATTCTTTTCTTCAATTACTACTCATTCCACCCTTCCCTTCCTCATTTTCAAATTGTATCCCGCTCACTACAAAGCCTCATTTCACCCAGAAACTCTTCTTTAGATAGCTTTGGGCTAAACTAATATGTATTGTCCAAGAGCCTGACATCTTGCTGTCTTTACTGATATTCTGCTTCCAGAATATGAAACTACTATTAAACATTTCATTTTGTAATTTTCAGTCTTAGTAGCTGTTAAGTTCTATAAAAGAAAAGAAATGTTTCAGTGGTTTGTGTAGGAGAAACTAAGAGAATTACTGACCAATTTTCACACATCTCAATAGAACAGGTAGCTGAAAAATATCCTTTTCTTTTGTGGAGATTGAAAGAGTGGTGTTATCAATGCTAATGAGAATTGTTCTGGTTTCCCAGAGACATCTTGAGACCGCTTGAGGAAAAGAAATCTTCTGACTTTCCAAGACACAAATTATCTTGGTGTGAGTTTTACATGAATTAGGGATCATCTTTTTGCTATGCTGTACCTTTAATAGTATGTGAACCGAGAAATTCCAGATATACAAGCTGGATTTAGAAAGGGAAAAGGAACCAGAGATCAAATTGCCAACATTTGTTGGATCATACAGAAAGCAAGGGAGTTCCAGAAAAATATCTACTTCTGTTTTATTGTCTACACCAAAGCCTTTGACTGTGTGGATCACAACAAACTGTGGAAAAGTCTGAAAGAGATGGGAATAGCAAACCTGTCTCCTGAGAAACCTGTATGCAGGTGAAGAACAGTTAGAACCAGACATGGAACAATGGACTGGTTCCAAATTGGGAAAGGAGCATGTCAAGGCTTTATTTTGTCACCCTGCTTATTTAAGTTATATGCAGAGTACATTATGAGAAACGCTGGGCTGGATGAAGCACAAGCTGGAATCAACATTGCTGGGAGAAATATCAATAACCTCAGATATGCAGATGACACCACCCTTATGCCAGAAAGCAAAGAATAACTAAAGAGCCTCTTGATGAAAGTGAAAGAGGAGAGTGAAAAAGCTGGCTTAAAACTCAGCATTCCAAAAACTAAGATCATGGCATCTGATCCCATCACTTCATGGCACATAGATGAGGAAACAATGGAAACAGTGACAGATTTTATTTTCTTGGGCTCCAAAAGTCACTGCAGACAGTGACTGCAGCCATGAGATTAAGACACTTGCTCCTGGAAGGAAAGTTATAACACCCATAGAATATTAAAAAGCAGAGACATGACTTTGCCAACAAAAGTCCATCTAGTCAAAGCTATGGTTTTTCCAGTCGTCATGTATGGATGTGAGAGATGGACCATAATGAAGGCTGAGATCTGAAGAATTGATGCCTTCGAATTGTGGTGCTGGAGAAGATTCTTGAGAGTGCCTTGAGATCAAATCAGTCAACCCTAAAGGAAATTAGTCCTGAATATTCATTGGAAGGACTAATGCTGAAGTTGAAGCTCCAATAATCTGGCCATCTGATATGAAGAGCCAACTCACTGGGAAAGACCCTGATGCTGAGCAAGATTGAGGGCAGGAGGAGAAGGGAGTGACAGACGATGAGATAACTGGATGGCATCACCGACTCAATGGACATGAGTTTGAGCAAACTCCAGGAGATAGTGAAGGACTGGGAAGCCTGGCATGTTGCAGTCCAAGAGTCACAAATGGTTGGACACGACTTAGTAAGTGAACAGCAACAATAACCCTTAATAGAGAAGCTTTCACACTTTCTGTGTTTGAAATGGAAAATGGAGTATAAAGATTTCAGCCATTTAGGTCTAGTCACTTTCTCCCTCTCTGTTCCCCTTCCTGATTAGTTTTCCCTTTGAGAACAAATAAGAAATATAATGCAGTTGACCAAACAAAGTTGGCCTGAGAAATGAGAGGAAGAATGGAATTGGGAGAGGTTGGGGGGAAATGACATCATAGCAAGAAAAAAATATAGATAAAAAAAGGAAAATCTCTTCTCAGTCATGAAGGAGGAGGGCTCAATGTAGCAACTTAGAGGCCCTAGTCTTTACCTTGACATTAGCATCATGAAGTGTGCTATAGGACAGGGGTCCTGTACTTTTATATATAAATTCATAATACTTTTGTGCTCAAGTCTCTGGTCCGTATTTAAATCCCTAATATGAATGAAGGATGTAGCATCCTGAGCTAGCTGGAAAATTTTCAGAAAAACAGAAGCTCAAGCCTTTTAAAGATTTGGTAGTAATAGGCCCTATATGTAGTTATCACCTCTATAATTTTTCACTTAAAAAGGAAATTTAGGAAATAGATGATCTTTTCTTTTGAGTGATAGCTGTATTTTTATTTATTATTATTATTTTTTTTATTTTTAAAAATATTTATTTAAAAATTTCATTAAGTATAATGTGAAGATCTTCAGCATGGGCCAAAAGTATGTTTTCTCAACTTTCTGTTCTTCCTCATTGGAATTCACCTTCTCTTTCTTTTTTGTTCCAATCCATATATCATTCCTTGAGTCATAACAGCTGGGTTATTTAAAATGCCCTATGAGTAGACATAAGTACTGCTAATGATAGGACAGACTCTGGCAAGTGGCAGGAGATGGGGTTGATACCTCACTACACTTTGATTCTTGTGTCCTTCATTACATTGTGCATGCGTGCCTGCATGCTAAGCTACTTCAGCCATGTCTGACTCTTTGTGACCCATAGCTGTATTTTTAAAATTTCCAAGAGCAAAGAACCTGCTTGGGTTTTGGAGCTTTAATTCCAGCTCCATTTATTAATTAAATGGCCCTGGACAAAGCATTGGGTTTCTGCACCTACATTTTCTCATTTGTCAGAGGAGAATCTATTTTACAGTAATCAGTGGGCATGATACTTCTGTTTGAACTAAAAAAAATAATCAGAAGATAAGAAGGATGGTATATAAGAGACAGACACCTTTCTGAGACCCTCAAATATTCCACAAATATGGTCATTCACTCTGCTTGCTCTGGCAGCACTTATATAGAAAAAAAAAATAGGGACTACTAGAGGTGAGGTTGAATGAACTGGAAATACAAGAAGAGAACCCAGATCTTATTATACCATAGGCAGAAAGGCTCTTAAAAATTCTTTCACAATAACCCACAGCAGCACTGACTGAGGACTTGGAGTGGGAAATGTACTATACATAATGTTCTGCAGAGTGGCACTGGGATAAGTTCTTTTAGGGGTTGTGGTCCTAACAAGCTTTTAAAATGGTAATGGAAGCAAACAGTAATCCAAATAATAATAATAAAAAAAACTAAACAAATAATAGATAACAGTAAATAGTTTAAAGAATATGTAGTTAATTACTCTGGAAAGAAATAATAGCTCAAATTTATTGAGCACATACTGTAGCTTAGGCACTGAGCTATACTGTTATCTTCCCCATCTCTTATATAGTTCTAAACAAGCCTTTTCATGGATAAAACTAACAGCAGTGGATGTAAGCCATCTCTTCTTTTTTGTGTAGGTCCTTTAAAGGAAGCCCTTTACTTTGTTATCTTATATGAATCTAGGTACCAAGTACATGAGCAATGAACAAAAATTGAATGGGATCATCAGGGACCTTACCAAATACAAATCTCATATACAAGAGAAGAGAGAAGACAGGAAGGACATCAGAGAAAGTCCTAAAGTAGAAGTAAGAAAGAACACAAGAGACTCTGTCTACATGGGTAAAGAATGCAATATTGCAGGTGGATGAAAGGAAGGTTTGACAAATGTAAGGATTTTACATTGCAGCTGCACTTTTCTTCAAAGTGTTTAAGAGCAGCATAACAACTCTAGACACAATGACTTTATTTTTTTAATTAAATTTATTTATTTTAATTGGAGGTTAATTAGTTTACAATATTGTAATGGTTTTGCCATACATCAACATGAATCTTCCATGGGTGTACACGTGCTCCCCATCCTGAACCCCCCTCCCACCTCCCTCCCCGTACCATCCCTCCAGGTCATCCCAGTGCACCAGCCCCAAGCATCCTGTATCCTGCATTGAACCTGGACTGGCGATTCATTTCTTATATGATATTATACATGTTTCAATGCCATTCACCCAAATCATCCCACCCTCTCCCTCTCCCACAGAGTCCAAAGGACTGTTCTATACATCTGTGTGTCTTTTGCTATCTCGTATACAGTGTTATTGTTACCATCTTTCTAAATTCCATGTATATGCATTAGTATACTGTATTGGTGTTTTTCTTTCTGGCTTACTTCACTCTGTATAATAGGCTCCAGTTTCATCCACCTCATTAGAACTGATTCAAATGTATTCTTTTTAATGGCTGAGTAATACTCCATTGTGTATATGTACCACAGCTTTCTTATCCATTCATCTGCTGATGGACATCTAGGTTGCTTCCATGTCCTGGCTATTATAAACACCACTGCGATGAACATTGGGGTACACCTGTCTCTTTCAATTCTGGTTCCCTTGGTGTGTATGCCCAGCAGTCGGATTTCTGAGTCATAAGGCAGTTCTATTTCCATTTTTTAAAGGAATCTCCACCCTATTCTCCATAGTGGCTGTACTAGTTTGCATTCCCACCAACAATGGAAGAGGGTTCCCTTTTCCCCACACCTTCTCCAGCATTTATTGCTTGTAGACTTTTGGATCACAGCCATTCTGACTGGCATGAAATGGTACCTCATTGGGGTTTTTATTTGCATTTCTCTGATAATGAGTGATGTTGGGCATCTTTTAATATGTTTATTAGCCATCTGTATGTCTTCTTTGAAGAAATGTCTAAAATTCAACATCCATTTATGATAAAAAAAAACTCTCTAGAAAGCAGGAATAGAAGGAACATACCCTAACATAATAAAAGCTATATATGACAAACTCACAGAAAACATTATCCTCAATGGTGAAAATTTGAAAGCATTTCCCTGAAAGTCAGGAACAAATCAATAGTGCCCAATTTCACCACTACTATTCAACATAGTTTTGGAAGTTTTGGCCACAGCAATCAGAGCAGATAAAGAAATAAAAGGAATCCAAACTGGAAAAGAAGAAGCAAAACTCTCACTGTTTGCAGATGACATGATTCTCTACATAAAAAACCCTAAAGACTCCACCAGAAAATTACTAGAGCTAATCAATGAATATAGTCAAGTTGCAGGATATAAAATCAAGATACAGAAATCCCTTGCATTCCTATACACTAATAATGAGAAAATAGAAAGAGAAATTAAGGAAACAACTCCATTCACCATTGCAATGAAAAGAATAAAATACTTAGGAATATATCTACCTAAAGAAACTAAAGACCTATATATAGAAAACTATAAAACACTGGTGAAAGAAATCAAAGAGGACACTAATAGATGGAGAAATATACCATGTTCGTGGATTGGAAGAATCAATATAGTGAAAATGAGTATACTACCCAAAGCAATTTATAGATTCAATGCAATCCCTATCAAGCTACCAACGGTATTTTTCAGAGCTAGAACAAATAATTTCACAATTTGTATGGAAATACAAAAAACCTCAAATAGCCAAAGCAATCTTGAGAAAGAAGAATGGACCTGGAGGAATCAACCTGCCTGACTTCAGGCTCTACTACAAAGCCACAGTCATCAAGACAGTATGGTACTGGCACAAAGACAGAAATATAGATCAATGAAACAAAATAGAAAGCCCAGAGATAAACCCACGCACCTATGGACACCTTATCTTTGACAAAGGAGGCAAGAATATACAATGGAGAAAAGACAATCTCTTTAACAAGTGGTGCTGGGAAAACTGGTCAACCACTTGTAAAAGAATGAAACTAGAACACTTTGTAACACCATACACCAAAATAAACTCAAAATGGATTAAAGATCTAAACATAAGACCAGAAACTATAAAACTGCTAGAGGAGAACATAGGCAAAACACTCTCCAACATACATCACAGCAAGATCCTCTATGACCCACCTCCCAGAATATTGGAAATAAAAGCAAAAATAAACAAATAGGATCTAATTAAAATTAAAAGCTTCTGCACAACAAAAGAAACTATAAGCAAGATGAAAAGACAGCCTTCAGAATGGGAGAAAACAATAGCAAATGAAGCAACTGACAAAGAACTAATCTCAAAAATATAAAAGCAACTCCTGCAGCTCAATTCCAGAAAAATAAACGACCCAATCAAAAAATGGGCCAAAGGGCACAATGACTTTAAAACACATCACAGTTGAACAGTAAGATGGGAGAGACTTGATGGAGGGACTCTCAACTGGAGGGTTTCGGATATTAATACTCGCTTTGAAAGAAGACAAAACTTACATAAGAAACGGTAGATTCTTATCATATTAATGCAGCCTATTTTTTTAACCATATAAGAAGTATTATGGTAGGTTCCTATCAATAATGAATATGTGTCGAGAAATGCTGATCATCTGTTTTTATTTATTTTATTTTCCTGTATGGTCTTTGGAAATGTTAAAAATGACGATTTCAATCACTGTATTTTCCTCCTGTATACTCTCTAGGAAAGGGGCTATTTAAATGCAAAACATTATCAGCAGCATTTTCCAAAACTTTTTAAGGGGTGAAATAAGGATTTAGGAAATAGCATAGTGACCACAGACTAAATAAATTATAGAAAGCAAATCACTCATTAGAATAAATTTCAAGTTGGAAGGATTTTAAGAAGGAACTAAGAAACAACATTGAATGTACTCTAATGTGTCATGGTGTGCATTGAACACCTTACAAATATTATCTCATGTAATCCTTATACTAACTCCATAATGTAGGTAATATTCCATCCTCAGTTAATTCTATAATCGTATCCAAGATTATAGAATTATTTAGTGACCAGAGTGTACTATGTCTACTGCATTTGCTGCTGACACTACAAAAGCAGTTTTGTTGAAATGGATACAGGAGTGCTACATTAATCTCAAAAGGATGCCAGAGTTTCCTCACTCCAGGCTGTTTTTTTATACTATCCCTTCCCACAGGCTATACACAAAGAGTACTCAAATTATCACACATAAGAGACCCTAACTCCCCTCTCTGTATAAAGTTTTAATCAGAGTCAGTTTATAGTTAGTACTTTTTTTTTTTTGAATAATGTCATTCTTAGGAAGAGTAGTGAGAAATTTTCAATGATAGAGGTGTCACACATCTACTTAGGCCAACAAGAGCACAGAAATTTTTATGGGAAGCACAAAAGAAGGATTTATCAAAAGGGCATTTCTGAAGCTAAAAGTTCAGTGCTTACTTTTTCAGCTAAAATTATTTAGGAGCTTTCTATATCACTGGAATTCAACTAGCATAAGTCTCACTTTAGTGAGTAAAGCATTAAAAACCTGCTGGATTATTTCTGGAAGAGTTTATATTAATAAAAGGTGGTTAGGTTCTTCATATCAATCATATAGTTACCTTAAGACTGGGATGAGTTGATGTTGAGGCTCAAAAATAAATCCCTCTTGAAGTAATCATATTTCTTTTTTATGTAGTTCTTATTTTTTTATAAATAATACATGACCATGCCTTAAAAAGTCAAAATAAGAAAAACAGCAGTCTACCTCCCTACCCCATCTGCACCCTCAAGTACCATTCCTAGACTAATAGCTTTCAACTCTTTTAGATGTTTCTTTTGACACTTATCTTGCTATTTCTGAATAGCATGCTAATACTTGCAGTTTTTAATTTTTAGTTTTAGATATTATCTCTTGACTTAGTATTTGAAGAATTCTCTTTTTTTTTTTTCTTTTTTTTAAATTTTATTTTATTTTTAAACTTTACATAATTGTATTAGTTTTGACAAATATCAAAATGAATCCACCACAGGTATACATGTGTTCCCCATCCTGAACCCTCCTCTCTCCTCCCTCCCCATACCATCCCTCTGGATCGTGAATTCTCTTAAGTATATCTTAAGCATCACTTTTCACTTGTTTGAGGCTTTAATGAGATATAATTCTTTTTTTAACCATTTTTAAAATTTAAACTTATTTATTTTAATTGGAGGCTAATTACTTTACAATATTGTATTGGTTCTGCCACACATCAACATGAATCCACCACAGGCGTACATGTGTTCCCCATCCTGAACCCCCCTCCCGCCTCCCTCCCCGTACCATCCCTCTGGGTCATCCCAATACACTAGCCCCAAGGATCCTGTATCGAGATATAATTCTTAGATTGAAAATTATTTTTGTTTTGGATTTTGAAAATATTTTACCAACATCATCCGCCATCCAGTGTTACTGTTGAGAAAATGTATTCTTGTTTCAGAACCTCTGTATGTTACTTTGTTTTCTATTTGTTTTATTTCCTTTAGGGAAGCTTGTAGGATCTTCTCAGCACCTCAGTTCTCTGAAATTCCACAGTAATGTGAGTTTGTCTATGTTTTCTTTCATTTATTATATTTTGTTGGCACCTTCATTCTGGAAACTCTTGTCCTTCATTTATGGGAAATTCTATTTCATTGTTTTGTTAATAACTTCCTGCCCCGTGATTACTTTTCAGGCTTTTGTGGCAATTCTATTATGAAGTAGGACCTCCAGAACTGATCTGGTTTTCCATCTTTTCTGTTGTTTCCAAGGCCTGACATTTTACCTGCTTTCTGTGCAGTTTCATCAACTTCTTCCAACCATTCATTAATGTTTTTCATTATTCTGTTCATGATGGTGATGATGATGATGACGTTCTGTTTTGCTCCCTGTATTATCTCTGTTTCCTCTAAACTCCCTTTTTTGTTTGTTTGTTTTGGTCTATTTCTCATTTTAGGAGTTTTAATATTTAGGAATGAGGCCCTGTACAGCTGATCGCAGTGTGTATATGTGTATTATCTTTCCTTGGTAAACCAGCCCAGGCAGAATCCAGCCTCCAATCCTTTTCTTGGGATTTTAATCTTGGTTGTCAGTGCTCTAGAAATTGACAGACACAGAAAGGGTTGAGAGAATTCCATATCAGGATGTAGATTCCAAGATAATATCCTGGTTTAAATTGTGGCATTCTCATTCTTAGTGATCCACAGGTCTAGAATCCCCTTGTTTCAATCCTCCCCATTTTATGTTGGAATGGGGAGTAGATCTGTAGATCTGGAATGGGAAGTCTTGGTGCTCTTTACACAGATCATCAAATATTCTGCTTCTCTCTCTCTCTCTCTCTCTCTTTTTTTTTTTTTTTTTTGAACCATGCCCACATCCAAACCTTCAGAACTACCTAGAGATTATAATTTCTGACCCTTCTTAGGTTCTGAAAACAAATGTACTTGTTTCATTGCTCTCCTCCATCACATTCCTTCGCTCCTCTCAGAGACTTAGCTTTCAGCTTTCTAACTTCTATTGTAACTGTTACTACTCCTCAAGGTTATTTGCATTTCTCCTTTATTGTTTTTGTTCTCTTTTTTCCTTCAGTATTATGATTTTTATTTAATTTTCATTATTTTAAAACATATAATTGGCCATGGTTAACCACATGTCACCATCTTTATTCTCCCCTTTTGTAGAGCAAGTATTTTGTCACTCAGTTTGTATTTTTTTAAAGAATAAATGTAAATCTTAGAAAACTTCTTAAAAATATTGAAACAAATACACTTCTATCAGACTTTTAATATGCTCTATATTTTATCTAAATTAAAAGGATCTATATCCCTCTAAATAGGCTTACTGGGTGGCTCAGTGGTAAAGAATGTGCCTGCCAGTACAGGAGACACCGGTTCGATCCCTGGGTCAGGAAGATCCCACAGAGAAGGGAATGGCTATCCATTACAGTATTTTTGCCTGGAGAATTCCATGGACAGAGGAGCCTGGCGGGATACAGTCCATGAAGTTGCAAAGAGTCAGACATGACTTAGCAACTAAACAACAATGACAATATCCCTCTAATGTCATCAATGGGTGCATTTTCTCTTCACAATCCCAACAAGACTACCAGAGAAAATATTGCTGGCTCATCTGATGTGCTTGTAGAACATGCAAGAAACAGATACTATACAGAGCATGATATGTTCTGTTTTTAACATGCTTCACAGTTGTAGAGTAAGATTGGAGGTGCTTGCTGGAGGGACTCTGACCTAGAGGGTTTTGTATACTAAGACTCAGTTTTAAATCTCACTATGGTAATTTACATCTTAGCTCGGCCAGAGGAACTTAAGAATCACCCTGCACTGGCATTTATTGCAAACACATTTTCTGTATGAAGGATTTCAAAGCTCTCCTCTAGAAATATAGGTGCATACACAACTGGCCATGAAGGCTCCTGTTTGTATCAATCAATGTAATACACCACATTAACAAATTGAAAAATAAAAACCATATGATTATCTCAATAGATGCAGAGAAAGCCTTTGACAAAATTCAACATCCATTTATAATAAAAACTCTCCAGAAAGCAGGAATAGAAGGAACATACCTCAACATAATAAAAGCTATATATGACAAACCCACAGCAAACATTATCCTCAATGGTGAAAAATTGAAAGCATTTCCTCTAAAGTCAGGAACAAGACAAGGGTGCCCACTTTCACCATTACTATTCAACATAGTTTTGGAAGTTTTGGCCACAGCAATCAGAGCAGAAAAAGAAATAAAAGGAATCCAAATTGGAAAAGAAGAAGTAAAACTCTCACTATTTGCAGATGACATGATCCTCTACATGGAAAACCCTAAAGATTCCACCAGAAAATTACTAGAAATAATCAATGACTATAGTAAAGTTGCAGGATATAAAATCAACACACAGAAATCCCTTGCATTCCTATACACTAATAATGAGAAAACAGAGAGAGAAATTAAGGAAACAATTCCATTCACCATTGCAACGGAAAGAATAAAATACTTAGGAATATATTTACCGTTTGGTAAATCCTTTTCTTACAAGACGTCTAGTCTGCACTGTGCTGTGCTTAGTTGCTCAGTCATGCCTGACTCTTTGTGATCCCATGGACTGTAGCCCACCAGCTATTCTGTCCATAGGGATTCTCCAGGCAAGAATACTGGAGTGGGTTGCCATGCCCTCCTCCAAGGGATCTTCCCAACCCCGGGATAGAAGCCATGTCTCCCACATTGCAGGTGGATTCCTTAACGTCTGAGCCACCAGGAAAGCCCAAGAATACTGGAGTGGGTAGCCTATCCCTTCTCCAGGGGATCTTCCCAACCCAGGAATCAAGCCAGGGGCTCCTGCATTGCAGGTGGATTCTTTACCAGCTGAGCTACCAGGGAAGCCTGACCTTTACTCTGTGTGCTGTGCTTAGTTGGTCAGTTGTGTCTGACTCTTTGTGACCACATGGACTGTAGCCCGCCAGGCTCCTCTGTTAATGGGGATTCTCCAGGCAAGGATACTGAAGTGGGTTGCAGTGCCCTCCGCCAGGGGATCTTCCCAACCCAGGGATTGAACCCAGGTCTCGTGCATTGCAGGCAGATTCTTTACCATCCAAGCCACCAGGGAAGCCTGACCTTTAGTCTGCACCTCAGCAAAAACTATCTGGGCAGTATATTTTCATGTTAAATCACAAATTTGAACCATTCCTTAGACCTGTTTGTGCTGTATGTATTTGCATGAAATATCTTTGTTCAGAACTCTTACCTATGCTATTTTTTTTTTTTAAAGGATGTTTGGAATAAAACTGCATTTCTAGAGTTTTAGTTTATCCTGTCAGAAGCCTTTAATATACATAACTGTGGAGGGAATCATGGATACATTTGGCATTGTTTTTGAGAAGATTGTACATTCAGAACCAAATTCTTCTGGCAGGAAATACTTACCTCTCACTTGCACCAGAGAGATTCTCTTATACAGCTATCTGAATAAGGAAATCACAAGGATATTAATAAAATAGAGTTTAGTGTAGCATAAGCAGGGAAGCAATGTGGAGGCAATTTTTAGAACAGAAAACTTCATACCTGAGACCATTCTCTTTGGTACAGAAAGGAGAACACTGCAAGAAGATGTTAAAAATATATCTTTTATATTAAGTTTTTTAAATACTTCATATATCTTAAAGTTTAATATCACAAGTGAATGAGAATGTATTGAGAAACCCATCAACTATTGAAAAGATGTTTTAAAAATTTAGTATAAGACTATTTCTATTTGTTAATGAACAAATAAAAGGATTAGGAATATTGAACTATTTATGCCTCTGGCTCCACCCCTGCCTGTGAACACATTTGGCTTAAAATGAAGGGACAGATGAACAGATGAATCCCTTTATGAAAATCAACTGTAGGCCAGAGAAAGCTTTGGTTAGAATAAATACTGACATCTGCAGATGGAGTGAACTGCAGGGCAATGTTTAATATATCTCAGCTTTTCTTGTTTAACATTTATTGAGATTCAGCAACGTGCTGGCGGCTGTTCAGAATGTGAGCACAACAGGGTTTCCTCTCTTCAAGAATGGAGCAAAAAAATATTTCCTGGTTAGTTAAGGAGAACTTTGATATGAACATAATTTGTATGCCTTTGCCTGCTGAATTCAGGAAGCCCAGATTTATAAGATCATATGAAGTTAACAAGTAGATGAGCATCCACTGCATTCTTACTGTGATGGTGGAATACAAGAAAAAAAAATTGTCTTACTAAGGAAACAGAGATTGATGTAGTGAATAAAATGAAAGATGGTGTATCAGAGATTAAATAAGGCAAGTATTAAAGGAGGGCAAAGAAGGGAGAAGTAACTGCGAACTGGAATATGCAAGAGAGAAGAGTTAGGATGGAAATTAAAATAGACTGGCTTTCTAATATTCAGGGCACTGTGGACCCACACCTCCACTGGAGACTCCTGGACACTCACAGGCAAGTCTGGCTCAGTCTTTTGTGGGGATACTCTTCCTTTCTCATGGCTCCTGGTGCACATGAGGTTTTGTTTGTGCCCTCCAAGAGTCTGTTTCCCCAGTCCTGTGGAAGTTCTGTAATCAAATCCCACTGGCCTCCAAAGTCAAATTTCCTGGGGGTTCTCAGGCCCTTTGCTGGATCCCCAGGTTGGGAAATCTGTTGTGGGTCCTAGAACTTTCTTAACAGTGAGAGAATTTCTTTGGTATAATTGTTCTGCGGTTTGTGGGTCATCTGCTAGATGTCTGTATGGTGGGGCTAATGGTGACCTTCTACAAGAGGGCTTATCCCACACACTACATGACCCAGATCTGGTGCAGCCAGAGCCCCTATCCCCACAGCAGGTCACTGCTGACCCATGCCTCCACAGGAGACACTCAAACACTCAAAGGCAGATCTGGCTCACTCTCTGTGGGGTCTCTGGGTCCTGGTGTACACAAGGTTTTGTTTGAGCCCTCTGAGCATCTCTGGTGGGTATGGGGTTTTATTCTAAATGTGATTTTGCCCCTCCTACCATCTTGTTGGGGATTTTCCTTTGCCCTTGGATGTGGTTTTTTTTTTTTTTTTTTTTTTTTTGGTGGGATCCAACATTCTCCTGTTGATGGTTGTTCAGCAGTGAGTTGCAATTTTGGAGTTCTCTCAGGAGAAGATGAGCACACATCCCTCTACTCCACCATCTTGTTAGGTCAGGAGCATTGAATACAATAGTGCCAGCACAAGTCCTTTTGAAGGAGGTCACCATTACCTTCATTACCCCTACCATAGTTTTGCCTCAGGCCAAACAACAGGGAGGGAACATAACTCTGCCAATCATCAGAAAATTGGATTAAAGATTTACTGAGCATGCCATACCCATCAGAATAAGACCCAGTTTCCCCCACAGTCAGTCTTTCCCTTCAGGAAGCTCCCATAAGCCTCTTATCCTTATCCATCAGAGGGTAGACAGAATGAAAACCACAATCACAGAAAACTAAACAAACTGATCACATGGACCACAGCCTTGTCTAACTCAATGAAACTATGAGGCATGCCATGTAGGGCCATCCAAGACAGACAGGTCATAGTGGAGAGTTCTGACAAAATGTGGTCCACTGGAGAAGGGAATGGAAAACCACTTCAGTATGCTTGCCTTGAGAACCCCATGAACAGTATGAAAAGGCAAAAAGATACAACACTGAAAGATGACCTCCCAGGTTGGTAAGGGCCCAATGTGCTACTGGAGAAGAGTAGAGAAATAACTCCAGAAAGAATGAAGAGATGGAGCCAAAGCAAAAACAGCACTCAATTATGGATGTGACTGGTGATGGAAGTAAAGTCTGATACTGTAAAGAACAATACTACATAGGAACCTGGAATGTTAGGCCCATGAATCAAGATAAATTGGAAGTGGTCAAACAGGAGATGGCAAGAGTGAACATCGACATTTTAGGAATCAGTGAACTAAAATGGAGTTGAATGGGCGAATTTAATTCAGATGATCATTATATCTACTACTGTGGGCAAGAATCCCTTAGAAGAAATGGAGTAACCCTCATCGTCAACAAAAGAATCTGAAATGCAGTACTTGGGTACAGTCTCAAAAATGACAGAATAATCTCTGTTCGTTTCCAAGGCAAACAATTCAATATCACAGTAATCTAACTCTATGCCCCAACCAATAATGCTGAAGAAGCTGAAGTTGAATGGTTCTATGAACCTACAAGACCTTCTAGAACTAACACACAAAAAAAGATATCCTTTTCATCACAGGGGACTGGAATGAAAAAGTAGGAAGTCAAGAGATACTGGGAGTAACAGTCAAATTTTGCCCTGGAGTGCAGAATGAAGCAGGGAAAAGGCTAAAAGAGTTTTTCCAAGAGAACGCACTGGTCATAGCAAGCACCCTCTTCCAACAACACAAGGGATGACTACACATGGACATCACCAGATAGTCAATAATGGAAATCAGATTGATTATATTCTTTGGAGCTGAAGATGGAGAAGCTCTATAGAGTCAGCAAAAATACAAGACCAGGAGCTGACTGTGGCTCAGATCATGATCTCCTTATTGCAAAATTCAGACTTAAATTGAAGAAAGTAGGGAAAACCGTTACCCATTCAGGTATGACCTAAATCAAATCACTTACAATTATACAGTGGAAGTGACAAATAGATTCCAGGGATTAGATCTGATAGACAGAGTGCCTGAAGAACAATGGACAGAGGTTTGTGACATTGTACAAGAGGCAGTGATCAAGAACCTCCCCAAGAAGAAGAAATGCAAAAAGGCAAAATGGTTGTCTAATGAGGTCTTACAAACAGCTGAGAAAAGAAGAGAAGCTAAAGGCAAAGAAGAAAGGAAAGATATATCCGTGGTCAGAGTTGGAAAGAATAGCAAGGAGAGATAAGAATGCCTTCGAAAGTGATCAATGCAAAGAAATAGAGGAAAACAATAGAATGGGAAAGAATAGAGATCTCTTCAAGAAAACTAGAGACACCAAGGGAATATTTCATGCAAAAATGGGGACAATAAAGGACAGAAAACGTATGGACCTAAAAGAAGCAGCAGATATTAAGAGCTGGCGAGAATACCCAGAATTTAAAAAAAAAAAAAAATGTTAATGACCCAGATAACCACAGTGGTATGACCACTCATGTAGAGCCAGACATCCTGTAGTGCAAAGTTAAGTGGGCCATCAGTTCAGTTCAGTCCAGTTCAATCGTTCAGTCATGTCCGACTCTTTGCAACCCCATGAATCACAGCAAGCCAGGCCTCCCTGTCCATCACCAGATCCTGAAGTTCACTCAAACTCATGTCCACCGAGTCAGTGATGTCATCCAGCCATCTCATCCTCTGCCGCCCCCTTCTCCTCCTGCCCCAATCCCTCCCAGCATCAGGATCTTTTCCAATGAGTCAACTCTTCACATGAGGTGGCCAAAGTATTGGAGTTTCAGCCTCAGCATCAGTCCTTCCAATGAACACCCAGGACTGGTATCCTTTAGGATGGACTGGCTGGATCTCCTTGCAGTCCAAGGGACTCTCAAGAGTCTTCAACACCACACTTCAAAAGCATCAATTCTTCAGCACTCAGCTTTCTTCACAGTCCAACTCTCACATCCATACATGACCACTGGAAAAACCATAGCCTTGACTAGAAGGACCTTTGTTGGCAAAGTAATATCTCTGCTTTTTTAATATGCTATCTAGGTTGGTCATAACTTTCCTTCAAAGGAGTAAGCGTCTTTTAATTGCATGGCTGCAGTCACCATCTGCAGTGATTTTGGAGCCCAAAAATATAAAGTGTGACACTGTTTCCACTGTTTCCCCATCTATTTGCCATTAAGTGATGGGACCAGATGCCATGATCTTAGTTTTCTGAATGTTGAGCTTTAAGCCAACTTTTTCACTCTCCTCTTTCACTTTCATCAAGAGGCTCTTCAGTTCCTCTTCACTTTCTGCCATAAAGGTGGTATCATCTGCATATCTGAGGTTATTGATATTTCTCCCGGCAATCTTGATTCCAGCTTGTACTTCTTCCAGCCCAGCGTTTCTCATGATGTACTCTGCGTATAAGTTAAATAAGCAGGGTGACAATATACAGCCTTGACCTACTCCTTTTCTTATTTGGAACCAGTCTGTTGTTACATGTCCAGTTCTAATTGTTGCTTCCTGACCTGCATATAGGTTTCTCAAGGAAGCATCATTATGAACAAAGCTAATGGAGGTGATGGAATTCCAGTTGAGCTATTTCAAATCTTAAAAGATGATGTTGTGAAAGTGCTGCACTCAATATGTCAACAAATTTGGAAAATTTAGCAGTGGCCACAGGCCTGGAAATGGTCAGTTTTCATTCCAATCCCAAGGAAAGGTAATGCCAAAGAATGTTCAAACTACCACACAATTGCACTCATCTCCCATGATCTCAAAGTGATGCTCAAAATTCTCCAAGCATGGCTTGAACAGTACATGAACAAAGAACTTCCAGATGTTCAAGCTGGATTTAGAAAAGGCAGTGCAACCAGAGATCAAATTGCCAACATCCATTGGATCATAGAAAAAAACAAAAGAGTTCCAGAAAAACATCTACTTCTGCTTTACTGACTACGCTAAATAATTTGATTGTCTGGGTCATAACAAACTGTGGAACATTCTTAAAGAGATGGGAATACCAGACCACCTTACCTGTCTCCTGAGAAATCTGTATTCAGGTCATGAAGCAACAGTTATAACTGGACATGGAACAATGAACTGGTTCTAAATTGGGAAAGGAGTACATCAAAACTGTATATTGTCACCATGCTTACTAAACTTACATGCAGAGTACATCGTGCAAAATGCCAGGCTGGATAAAGCACAAGCTGGGATCAAGATTGTCGAAAGAAAAATAAATAACCTCAGATATGCAGATGACACCACCATTATGGCAGAAAGTGAAGAGGAACTGAAGAGCCTCTTGATGGAAGTGAAAGAGGAGAGTGGAAAAAAGAAAATGAAAAACTCAACATTCTTAAACTAAGATCATGGCATTAGGTTCCATCACTTCATGTCAAATAGATGGGGAAATAATGGAAATAGGGAGAGGCTTTATTTTCTTAGGCTCCAAAATCACTGCAGATGGTGACTGCAGCCATGAAATTAAAAGATGCTTGCTCCTTGGAAGAAAAGTTATGACCAACCTAGACAGAATCTTAAAAAGCAGAGATGTTACTGTGCCAACAAAGGCCCATCTAGTCAAAATATGTTTTTTCAGTAGTCATGTATGGATGTGAAAATTGGACCATAAGGAAAGCTGAGCACCAAATAATTGATGCTTTTGAACTGTGGTGTTGGAAAAGACTCCTGAGAGTCCCTTGGACTACAAGATAAAACCGGTCAATCTTAAAGGAAATCAACTCTGAATATTCATTGGAAAGACTGATGTTGAAGCTGAAACTCCAATACTTTTGCCACATGATGTGAAGAACTGACTCTTTTGGAAAGACCCTGATGCTGGGAAAGATTGAAGGCAGGAACATATGGGGACGACAGAGGATGAGATAGTTGAATGGCATCACCGACTCCCTGGACATGAGTTTGAGCAAGCTCTGAGAGTTGGTGATGGACAGGGAAGCCTGGCTTGCTGTAGTCCATGGGGTTTAAAAGAGTCAGACATGATTTGGAGACTGAACTGAACTGAAGTCGAATATGCAGCCTATCGTACTCTTAAATTACAGCATTTAGACCATGAAAATGTAGCTAAGATATATTAGGTAAAACAAAATTTAAAAAAAATGTTTTCAGGGACTTCCCTGGTCATCCAGTGGTTAAGAATCCACCTTGCAGTACAGGGGGCATGGATTTGATCCCTTGTGGGGGAACTAAGATCCCACATGCCTCAGGGCAAATAAGCCCAGGTGCTGCAACTTCTGAACCCACACCACAATGCAAGAACCTGTGTGCCCACAACTGGGACCCAATGAAGCCAAATAAATAAAGTATTTTAAAAAGAAGTTTTCAAAGAGTATATTTACTGTGGTCTCATTCCTATGGAAGTAAATTATATCTATGAAGAATATATTCCAATGTGTTAACAGTGATTACACCTATTGAAAAATTATAAGATACTGAAAATTTTCAAATCATGTATTTCCATGTAACTTATTTTTTAAACAAATGTGATTTTCTCTAAGAATCAGAAGACAGTGAGATTACTTCAGACTTCCTGGTGTCTCACTTCTCCCTAAATTTCAAAAGTATCTGCAGTCCTGGATGCAATTTTGCTGGGTATATCCTGGAAATCAGAATTCCTGGACCAGGTTTTTGTAATTAGAAAATAGGAAAAGGCATGATGCAGGAGATACTAAAAGTTAAATAGAGACTATCATGAACAACTTTATCTTAATAATTCTGAAAACATGGGTGAAACGAAAGAAATAAAATTTCTGAAACTGATGCAAGAAAAATACAACATTTTATTCATCTTATGCTATTATTCATGGAATACAATCAGTATTTAAAACTCATGACACAAAACTCACTAAACTGAGGTATTTTTATGAGTATGTTCTATCAAACCTTAAGAAATTGGCGGGGGAGTGGGGATTGGAGGCAGGTGGTTGAAAGATAAAGTTCCACTTATAAGTAAGCACAAGAAATAAAATACAGAATTTGATAAATATATAGTTAATATTGCTGTATGTTTTATATGAATGTTGTTAAGACAGTAAATCCTGAATTCACATAAGAAAGTTTTATTCCCTTTTCTCATTTCTTCTTTCTTTGTTAAAACATTATATGAGAAGATGGATATTAGCTCAGCCTATTGTGGTAACCGTTTCACAATATATGTAAATTAAGCCATCATGCTGTACACCTTGTGCTCAGTATGTTTGTGCTTAGTGCTCAATTGTGTCCAGCTCTTTGTAACCCCATGGACTGTAGCCTACCAGGCTCCTCTGAACATGGAATCTTCCAGGCAAGAATACTGGAGTGGGTTGCTATTTCCTTCTCCAGGGAATCTTCCCAACCCAGGGGTTGAACCCGTGTTTCTTGTGTCTCTTGCATTTCCACTGTATCACCAGGAAGGCTGTACACCCTAAACTTATACAACTGTGTATGTCAATTATTTCTCAATAAAACTGGGGGAAAATAAGTGAAGGGAAAATTCCAAACCAATTTTATTTTTTAAAAAAGCAGTACAATTTGTATACCATCACAAGGGTAAAATGAAAAAAGAAAATGTATTGGACCCCATATTCATTAACATTAATGCAAAAATTCCCACTAAGTTATTAGTGCTTGAATTTTGGCATGTATAAGTTAGTCAAGCCATTATAACCTTGTTGGATTTATTCCAAGAATGATAGTTTGACTCAACATTAGAAAATCTACTAATGCATTGTACTACATTTACATATTATGGAGGAAAAAATATATGATTAACTCAATAAAGGCAGAAAAAAATTGGTAGAATTCAACATCCATTCATAATTTTAATATAATTTAGCAAACTAGAAAGGGGAAGAAACTTCTCAAACTTTAGAAAATAAAGGTATCTACAAAATCTACAGCACAGCTGGTTTGGAAAACAGTTTGGCAGTTCCTCAAAAAATTAAATATAGAATTGTCATATGACC
Organism: Bos indicus; assembly: GCF_029378745.1. NCBI lineage: Eukaryota > Metazoa > Chordata > Mammalia > Artiodactyla > Bovidae > Bos > Bos indicus. The sequence continues at coordinate 11,062,909 of NC_091789.1, read as the reverse complement.
TGGGTATACATCTGAGAGAATTGAAAACATATATTTGGGCAAAAACCTGTACAATAATCATTTATAGCAGCATTATTAAAAAAAGCCAAAAAGTAGAAATATCCTCAACATCCATTAGCTGATGATTTGATTTTAAAATAATGGTATATCTATATAATGAAATAGTATTCATCAATAAAAACTGATAAATTACTGATACTTGATGCAACATGGGTAACGTTTAAAACATTATACCAAATGAAAGAAGCCAGACACAAAATGCCCCATATTATATTATTCTGTTTATGTGAAATATACAGAATAGGCAAATCTATACAGACAAAAAATAGATCAGTGATTTCCAGGGACTGAGGGTTGGGAGAACTGTGAGTAAGGGGTTTATGTTTGAGTGATGAAAATATTCTCGAGTTAGAAAGTGGCAATGGTTGTACTCTCTGAATATACTAAAAGGCACTAAAATATATACTTTAAAAGGGTGGATTTTATGTTACATGAATTATACACGAATAAAATGTTTTAAAAATCTGCAACAGACACCATAATCTATAGTGAAGTGTTAAAAGCATTCCCTTTAAAATCAGGAATAAGATAACATGCATCCTATAACCATATCAATTTAACATAGTACTGGAGGCACTAGATAGTGCATTTGGAAAAGATAGAGAAAGAGCATATAAAGTTAGAAGAAGCGAAGTTTCATTATTGCCCAACAGTATGAATGTTTCTATGGGCTTCCCAGGTGGCTTAGAAAGTAAAGAATCTGCCTGCGAATGCAGGATACACAAGTTTGATCCCTGGGTTGGGAAGATCCCCTGGAGAAGGGAATGACGATCCATTACAGTATTCTTGCCTGGGAAATCCCATGGACAGAGGAGCCTGGTGGGCTACAGTTCATGGGGTCAAAAAGAGTCGGACACAACTGACCAAATAACAACAAGTAAATGCTTATATAGAAAACTGAAAAAATTCTAAACAATAATCGGAAAAAGTAAAATTATTACAATGTAAAGAAAAATGTTCAACAGTTGGTGCCAGAACAACTGGACATCCATACGCAAAAGAGAGAGAAAGAAAGAAATGGATCTTATACCTTTCATAAAAATTAACTCAAAATGAATCATAGGCCTGTTTGAAAACACAGAACTATAAAACTCCAAAAGATAATGTAGGAGAGAATATAGATGACCTTGGGTTTATCAGTGACTTTAGATACAAGAAGCATGATACGTGAAATAAAAATAAGTGATAAACTTTGATTCATTAAAATTAAAAACTTCTGCTCTGCTAAAGGCAATGTCAAGAGAATTAAAAGACAAATTACAAACTAGAAAATATTTGAAAAAGACATATATGATAAAGGACTTTAATTCAAAATGTAAAATCTCTTAAAATTCAACACTGAAACTAACAATCCAATTTTTAAAAGGGCCGAAAACCTTAGCAGACACCTCACCAAAGAAGAAATACTGATGACAAATAAGGATATGAAAAGATGCTCCATGTCATACATCATTAGGGAAATGCAAATTAAACAATGAGATACCACTACACACCTATTAGAATGATTATAATCCAAAATTTGATAACACTAATTGCTGGTAAGGATATAGAACATCAAGAACTTTCATTTACTGATGGCGGGAATGAAAAGTGGCATTGCCACTTTGGGAGACAGTTTGGCAATTTCTCACACAACTAAACATAATCTTATCATGGCATATAGCAATCATACTTCTTTGTATTTACACAGAGGAGTTGAAAACTTCATGTGTGTGTGCTAAGTCACTTCAGTCATGTCTGACTCTGAGACCCTGTGGACTGCAGTCCACCAAGCTCCTCTGTCCATGGGATTCTCCAGGCAAGAATATTGGAGTGGGTTGCCATGCCTTCCTCCAGGGTATCTTCCTGACCCAGGGATCAAATTTGCATTCCTGTAGTTCCTGCATTACAGGTGGATTCTTTACTACTGAGCCACCAGGGAAGCCCATAGAAAACTTCAGATCTGTCGCTTACTTGTGACCCCATGAACTGCAGCATGTCAGGCTTTCCTGCCCATCACCAACTCCTGGAGCTTGCTCAAACTCATGTACATTGAGTTGGTGATGCCATCCAACCTATAGTTTGGTAGAAAACTTACATATACAGAAATACCTGTACATGGATGTTTATACCAGCTTTGTGCATAATTGTTACAACTTAGAAGAAATCAAGATGTCTTTTAGTAGGTGAATGGAAAAATAATTTGGTGTATCTTGACAATGGAATACTATTTAGCACTAATAAAGAAATGAGCTATCAAACCACACAAAAACATGAAAGAAGTTTAAATACATATTGCCAAGTGAAAGAAGCCAATTTGAAAAGGCTGTTTGCCATAATTCCAACTATATGACATGATGAAAAAGACAAAACTGTGGACATAGTACAAAGATCAGTGGTTACTAGGACTTCAGAGGAAAGGAGGGAGGAAAAAATTCGTGGGATTCAGGGAATTTTAGGGCAGTGAAACTTTTCTGCATGATTCTGTAATGGGGTATATATGTTATTATACATTTGCCAAAACTCATATAATGTCTAATACACAGTGAATTTGAATGTAAACTATGGAACACTATGTTAATAGTAAAGAACCAATATTGACTCATCAATTGTAACCAATTGATTCCAACTATATGACATGATGGAAAAGACAAAACTTTGGACATAGTACGAAGATCAGTGGTTACTAGGGCTTCAGAGGAAGGGCTTCAGACACTGCAAGTGGGGACTGGACAAGGAGGTGCAGGCTGCATTGCTTAGGGTAAGGACTGGGCCTGAATGCCTGGGGGGCAATCTGAGGAACTAACATGAGATAGCAACCCATACTGTGGGATAGCTATCCCGCAAAAAGCCCTAACCTAAGACACTGCCAGTCCTGCTTATAGAACAAAGGACTGAGCAGAGCTAGCTGGCTACTGACTGGCCCATCCACTACCTGAGACAGGCAGGCAAGGGCAGCCAGAGACAGAAGAGGGCAATCACGGCCCCAGAGAGGCATCCTCTACCAAACTGCAAGCAGGCTTCATTAATAACTAAGACTTCTTGGGATTTTTGACGGTTGACATCCGCTGGGAGGGTCACAGCCAAGGATCAACTCCCCAGAAGAGAGACACGGCACACCTGAGAAGGTACACCTGTTGTGCACCTGGAAAACTGAGTCGCTGGGACAGGGAGGCAATAAGACGTAGCCTCCAACTGAGGGCGACTGCGCTCACCAAGCACCTGGTCACCTGAGCTGCTCGGACCTGGGAAGGGCACAAAATGCAAGCCCAACCAAGTCTCCTTTGTGGAGTACCCAAGAACTTGAACCTGAGCGGCTTAGATCTGGGAAGTGCATGCAACCCAGGGCCCACCTCAGACAGTTCCTGGAAGAAGGAACTAGAGCCTGAGCAGTGTAGACTAGGAAAGCACATACGCTGTGAGTGGGAGCAAATCCAGTGTGGCCAAGACACTGCGAGCACTTCCCACACATGCCAGTGATATTTGTTTGCAGTGTTCCTCCCTCCCCACAGCACAACTGAACAAGTGAGCCTAAAAAAAGTGACCACCACGGCCCCTTTGTGTCAGGGCGGAAATTAGACACTGAAGAGACCAGCAAACAGAAGAAGCTAAAATAAACAGAGGAAACCGCTTTGGAAGTGACAGGTGCAAAAATTAAAACCCTGTAGTTAGCACCAACTACATAGAAAGGGGCCTATAGATCTTGAGAAGCACAAGCCGGATCAAGGAACTACCTGAAAATGAACTGACCCCACACTGTTCACAACAGCTCCAGAGAAAGTCCTAGATATATTTTTACTATTATCATTTTTTAAATTTAAAAAGTTTTTTAAGTCCTCTATTACTCCTTTAGTTTTCATTTTTATATCCTATTACCTTGCAAAAAAAAAAGACCCTAATTTTAAAGCAAACTTCACACACACACACACACACATATATATATAATAACTTTTGTGACTTTGTTTTATTTTTTAATATTGTATGTTTTTAATTTAAATTTATTTATTTTAATTGGAGACTAATTACTTTACAATATTGTATTGGTTTTGCCATACATCAACATGAATCCGCCATGGGTGTACACGTGCTCCCCATCCTGAACCCCCCTCCCACCTCCCTCACCGTACCATCCCTCTGGGTCATCCCAGTGCACCAGCCCCAAGCATCCTGTATACTGCATCAAACCTGGACTGGCGATTAGTTTCTTATATGATATTATATATGTTTCAATGACATTCTCCCAAATCATCCCACCCTCTCCCTCTCCCACAGAGTCCAAAAGACTGTTCTATACATCTGTGTCTCTTTTGCTGTCTCGTATACAGGGTTATTGTTACCATCTTTCTAAATTCCATATATATGCGTTAGTATATTGTATTGGTGTTTTTCTTTCTGGCTTACTTCACTCTGTATAATAGGCTCCAGTTTCATCCACCTCATTAGAACTGATTCAATGTTCATCGCAGCACTGCTTATAATAGCCAGGACATGGAAGCAACCTAGATGCCCACCAGCAGATAAATGGATAAGGAAGCTGTGGTACATATACACAATGGAGTATTACTCAACCATTAAAAAGAATGCATTTGAATCAGTTCTAATGAGGTGGATGAAACTGGAGCTTATAAAATTGTATTTTTGAGAATCTAACCTCTACTCTAGATTTTTAATCTTTGCTTTTTGGTATTTGTTATCAATTTTGTACCTTTAAGAACCCAATCTTCAGTACCCATTTTTATTTGGAAGCGAGATTATTGGCTTGATTGCTCTTTCCCCCTTTTGACCCTCCTTTTTCTCCACCAGGTCACCTCTATCTCCTCCCTCCCCCTTCTCTTCTCTACCCAACTCTGTGAATCTCTTTGTGTGTTCCGGGTTGTGGAGAACACTTAGGGAACTGATTATTGGCTAGATCTGTCTCTCTCCTTTTGATTCCTCTTTTATCCTCCTGGCCGCCTCTGTCTCCTTCCTCCCTCTTCTCTTCTGTGTGTAACTCTGTGTAACTCTCCGTGTACCCCTCACTGTGGAGAAACTTTCATCAGCCACCTAGATGTTATATCATTGGTGCTTTATAGATGGAGAAGTCTTGAGGCTACTGTAAGAATAAGACTGAAAACCAGACGCAGGAGGCTCAAGTCCAAATCCTGAGAACACTAGAGAACTCCTGACTCCAGGGAACATTAATTGACAGGAGCTCATCAAAAGCCTCCATACCTACAATGAAACCAAGCATCACCCAAGGACCAACAAGTTCCAGAGCAAGACATACCACATAAATTCTCCAGCAACACAGGAACATAGCCTTGAGCTTCAATACACAGGCTGGCCAAAGTCACACCAAACCCATTGACATCTCAAAACTCACTAATGGACGCTTCATTGCACTCCAGAAAGAAGAAATCCAGCTCCACCCATCAAAACACTGACAAAAGCTTCCCTAACGAGGAAACCTTGACAAGCCACCCGCCCAACCTCACCCACAGTGAGGAACCTCCACAATAAAGAGGAACTACAAACTGCCAGAATACAGAAAGGCCACCCCAAACACAGCAATATAAACAAGAAAAAAATGAAGAGAAATACTCAGCAGGTAAAGGAACAAGATACATGCTCACCAAACCAAACAAGAGAGGAAGAGATAGGGAATCTACCTGATAAAGAATTCCAAATAATGATAGTGAAAATGATCAAAACTCTTGAAAACAAAATGGAGTTACAGATAAATGGCCTGGAGACAAATATTGAGAAGATGCAAGAGAGGTTTAACAAGGACCTAGAAGAAATAAAAAAGAGTCAATATATAATGAATAATGCAATAAATGAGATAAAAAACACTCTGGAGGGAACAAACAGTAGAATAATGGAAGCAGAAGATAGGATAAGTGAGGTAGAAGATAGAATGGTAGAAATAAATGAAGTAGAGAGGAAAAAAGAAAAAATAATTAAAAGACATGAGGACAACCTCAGAGACCTCTGGGACAATGTTAAATGCCTCAACATTTGAATCATAGGAGTCCCAGAAGAAGAAGACAAAAAGAAAGACCATGAGAAAATACTTGAGGAGATAATAGTTGAAAACTTCCCTAAAATGGGGAAGGAAATAGTCACCCAAGTCCGAGAAACCCAAAGAGTCCCAAACAGGATAAACCCAAGGCGAAACATCCCAAGACACATATTAATCAAATTAACAAAGGTCAAACACAAACAACAAATATTAAAAGCAGCAAGGGAAAAATAACAAATAACACAAAAGGGGATTCCCATAAGGATAACAGCTGATCTTTCAATAGAAACTCTTCAGGACAGAAGGGAATGGCAGGACATACTTACAGTGATGAAAGAGAAAAACCTACAGCCCAGATTACAGTACCCAGCAAGGATCTCATTCAAATATGACAGAGAAATCAAAAGCCTTACACACATGCAAAAGCTGAGAGAATTCAGCACCACCAAACCAGCTCTCCAACAAATGCTAAAGGATCTTCTCTAGACAGAAAAGAGAGAAAGGTATATAAACTTGAACCCAAAACAACAAAGTAAATGGCAACGGGATAATACTTATCAGTAATTACCTTAAATGTAAATGGGTTAAATGCCCCAACCAAAAGACAAAGACTGGCTTAATGGATACAAAAACAAGACCCCTATATATGCTGTCTAGAAGAGATCCACCTCAAAACAAGGGACACATACAGACTGAAAGTGAAGGGCTGGAAAAAGATATTCCATGCAAATAGAGACCAAAAGAAAGCAGGAGTAGCAATACTCATATCAGATAAAATAGACTTTAAAATAAAGGCTGTGAAAAGAGACAAAGAAGGACACTACATAATGATCAAAGAATCAATCCAAGAAGAAGATATAACAATTATAAATATATATGCACCCAACATAGGAGCACCACAATATGTAAGACAAATGCTAACAAGTATGAAAGGGGAAATTAACAATAATACAATAAGAGTGGGAGACTTTAATACCCCACTCACATCTATGGATAGATCAACTAAACAGAAAATTAACAAGGAAACACAAACTTTATATGATACAATGGACCAATTATACCTAATTGATATCTATAGGACATTTCACCCCAAAACAATGAATTTCACCTTTTTCTCAAGTGCACATGGAACCTTCTCCAGGATAGATCACATCCTGGGCCATAATTCTAGCCTTGGTAAATTAAAAAAAAAAAAAAGGAAATCATTCCAAGCATCTTTTCTGACCACAATGCTGTAAGATTAGATCTCAATTAGAGGAGAAGAACTAATAAAAATTCCAGCATAAGGAGGCTGAACAAAAAGCTGTTGAATAACCAACAAATCACAGAAAAAATAAAAAAAATCAAAATATGCATAGAAATGAATGAAAATGAAAACACAACAACTCAAAACCTATGGGACACTGTAAAAGCAGTACTAAGGGGAAGGTTCATAGCAATACAGGCATATCACAAGAAAAAAGAAAAAAGTCAAATAAATAACCTAACTCTACACCTAAAGCAACTAGAAAATGAAGAAATGAAAAACCCCAGGGTTATTAGAGGAAAGAAATCTTAAAAATCAGGGCAGAAATAAATGCAAAAGAAACAAAGGAGACCATAGCAAAAATCAACAAAGCTAAAAGCTTGTTCTTTGAGAAGATAAATAAAATTGGCAAACCATTAGCCAGACTCATCAAGAAACAAAGGGAGAAGAATCAAATCAAAAATTAGAAATGAAAATAGAAAGATCACAACAGAAAACACAGAAATACAAGGGATCACAAAAGACTACTATTAGCAACTATATGCCAATAAAATGGACAACTTGGAAGAAATGGACAAATTCTTAGAAAAGTACAACTTTCCAAAACTGAACCAGGGAGAAGTAGAAAATCTTATCAGACCCATCACAAGCATGGAAATTGAAACTAATGAGAAATCTTCCAGCAAAAAAAAAATAAATAAATAAAAGCCAAGGACCAGATGGTTTCACAGCTAAATTCTACCAAAAATTTAGAGAAGAGCTAACACATATCCTACTCAAACTCTTCCAGAAAATTGCAGAGGAAGGTAAACTTCCAAACTCATTCTATGAGGGCACCATCACCCTAATACCAAAACCTGACAAAGATGCCACAAAAAAGAAAACTACAGGCCAATATCACTGATGAACATAGATGCAAAAATCCTTAACAAAATTCTAGCAAACAGAATCCAACAATATATTAAAAAGATCATACATCATGACCAAGTGGCCTTTACCCCAGGGATGCAAGGATTCTTCAATATCCACAAACCAATCAATGTATACACCACATTAACAAACTGAAAGATAAAAACCATATGATTATCTCAATAGATACAGAGAAAGCCTTGACAAAATTCAACACCCATTTATGATAAAAACCATCCAGAAAGCAGGAATAGAAAGAACATACGTCAACATAATAAAAGCTATATATGTCAAACCCACAGCAAACATTATCCTCAATGGTGAAAAACTGAAAGCATTTCCCCTAAAGTCAGGAACAAGATAAGGGTGACTACTCTCACCACTACTATTCAACATAGCTTTGGAAGCTTTGGCCACAGCAATCAGAGCAGAAAAAGAAATAAAAGGAATCCAGATTGGAAAAGAAGAATTAAAACTCTCACTGTTTGCAGATGACATGATCCTCTACATAGAAAATCCTAAAGACTCCAACAGAAAATTACTAGAGCTAATCAGTGAATATAATAAAGTTGCAGGATATAAAATCAACACACAGAAGTCCCTTGCACTCCTATACACTAACAATGAGAAAATAGAAAGAGAAATTAAGGAAACAATTCCATTCACCATTGTAATGAAAAGAATACAATACTTAGGAATAAATCTACCTAAAGAAATCAAAGATGTATATATAGAAAACTATAAAACACTGGTGAAAGAAATCAAAGAGGACACAAATAGATGGAAAAATATACCATATTCATGGATGGGAAGAATCAATATAGTGAAAATGAGTATACAACCCAAAGCAATCTATAGATTCAATGCAATCCCTATCAAGCTATCAACAGTATTTTTCAGAGAACTAGGACAAATAATTTCACAATTTGTATGGCAACACAAAAAAACCTTGAATAGCCAAAGCAATCTTGAGAAAGAAAAATGGAACTGGAGGAATCAACCTGCCTGAATTCAGGCTCTACTACAAAACCAGAGTCATCAAGACAGTATGGTACTGACACAAAGACAAAAATACAGATCAATGGAACAAAATAGAAAGCCCAGATATAAATCCACACACCAATGGACACCTTATCTTCGACAAAGGAGGCAAGAATATACAATGGAGAAAAGACAATCTCTTTTAACAAGTGGTGCTGGGAAAACTGGTCAACCACTTGTAAAAGAATGAAACTAGAACACTTTCTAACACCATACACAAAAATAAACTCAAAATGAATTAAAGATCTAAACTTAAGACCAGAAACTATAAAACTCCTAGAGGAAAACAGAGGCAGAACACTCTCTGACATAAATCACAGCAGGATCCTCTATGACCCACCTCCCAGAATACTGGAAATAAAAGCAAAAATAAACAAATGGGACCTAATAAAACTTTAAAGCCTCTGCACAACAAAGGAAACTACAAGCAAGGTGAAAAGACAGCCTTCAGAATGGGAGAAAATAATAGCAAATGAAGCAACTGACAAACAACTAATCTCCAAAATATATAAGCAACTCCTTCAGCTCAATTCCATAAAAATAAACGACCCAATCAAAAAAAAAATGGGCCAAAGAACTAAACAGACATTTCTCCAACGAAGAAATACAGATGGCTAACAAACATATGAAAAGATGCTCAACATCACTCATTATCAGAGAAATGCACATCAAAACCACAATGAGGTACCATTTCACGCCAGTCAGAATGGCTGTTATCCAAAAGTCTACAAGCAATAAATGCTGGAGAGGGTGTGGAGAAAAGGGAACCCTCTTCCACTGTTGGTGGGAATGCAAACTAGTACAGCCACTATGGAGAACAGTGTGGAGATTCCTTAAAATACTAGGAGTAGAACTGCCTTATGACCCAGCAATCCCACTGCTGGGCATACACACTGAGGAAACCAGAATTGAAAGAGACAGATGTACCCCAATGTTCATTACAGCACTGTTTATTATAGCCAGGACATTGAAGCAACCTAGATGTCCATCAACAGAAGAATGGATAAGAAGGCTGTGGTACATATACACAATGGAGTATTACTCAGCCATTAAAAAGAATACATTTGAATCAGTTCTAATGAGGTAGATGAAACTGGAGCCTATTATACAGAGTGAAGTAATCCAGAAAGAAAAACACCAATACAGTATACTAACACATATATATGGAATTTAGAAAGACAGTATATGTGAGACAGCAAAAGAGACACAGTTGTATAAAACAGTCTTTTGGACTCTGTGGGAGAGGGAGAGGATGGGATGATTTGGGAGAATGGCATTGAAACATGTATATTACCATATGTGAAATGAATTGCCATCCAGGTTTGATGCATGAGACAGGGTGCTCGGCGCTGGTGCACAGGGATGACCCATAGGGATGGGATGGGGAGGAGGGGGGGAGGGGGTTCAGGATGGGAAACACATGTACACCAGTGGCAGATTCATGTCAATGTATGGTAGAACCACTACAGTATTGTAATTAGCCTCCAATTAAATAAATTTTTATTAAAAAATAAAAATAAAAAAATGTATATTAAATTTCAAGATGCACTGGCATTAAAAAATACATAAAATATTCTTTCAAGGAACCAGACATAAGATCACTAAACAGAAATTATATTACAGTTCTATACATTAACAACAAATATAAAATGACATTGAACAAGATACCATTTTCATTGTTAAATAATGCTATTAAAACCCAAGAACAAATATAACAAAAGATATGCACAGCCTTTGCATAGAAATTGATAAATACTATTAAAAGACTTTAATGATAGAGGATTCAGAGTCTTAAATAGATCAATTATTTAAAAAATAGTAGTATTTCTCAACTCTGCATGTATATTAAAATTTCCTTGTAGATGTGAAAAATCTCTGTGCTTGACTAGCCCTCCACCTCTTAAGGTGAAATAAAACAAATAAAGTTTTTTTTGAACACAAAATTTGTAGTGGACAATCAATTATAATTCAAAATACGTAAAGAAATTTCCAATTCTGAAAGAAGATGGTCGTTTTTTTTTTTTTTTTTTTTTTGATTAGTTGAAAGACAAAATAGGGATAAGAGGAGACACAATGTCCATAAACCTGAAAATATGTTTAACTTTTAATCAGAGAAATTCATATTAAAACTACAGTACAATAGTTTTTTTTCAACATGAACCTGATTGAGCTAAATTTTAATATCTGACAACAGTTAATGTTAGCAATGATGTTGAGAAATTGAAATTCTCATCCAGAGCTGGATTATAAATTATTATGCCCACTCTGGAAAATAGTTTGGCATTACCTATTAGGGCATGATCTTCCCTGGAACTCAACTGGTTAAGAATCCACCTGCAATGCAGGAGACACCAGTTCAATTCCTGGGACAGGAAGATCTGCTGGAGAAGAGATAGGCTACCAATTCCAGTATTCTTGGGCTTCTCTGGTGGCTCAGATGTTAAAGAATCTGTCTGCACTGTGAGAGACCTGGGTTCAATTTCTGGATTGGGAAGATCTCCTGGAAGACGGCATGGCAACCCACTCCAGTATTCTTGCCTGGAGAATCCCCATGAACAGAGGTGCCTGGCAGACTACAGTCCATGGGTTGCAGAGTCGGACATGACTGAGAGACTAAGCACAGCACAGCACATTAGGACCTATCCTCAACTTAGTAATTCTTACACTCCTTAAAATATTTCCTCTCTGGAAAAACTCTTATATATTTCTGTTAGGAGTCATATAGTAGAATGCCAGTAGCAACAGTTATGGAAAAAATAAACCCCACAAAGTTCTGTCAATGGTAAGATAGATATACTGTGGTATTTTCCTATACAAGAAAATAATATACAACAATGACCACAGATGCATTCATCAACGTACATGAAATTCAAAAACAACAATGCTGAAATATAAAAAAGAAACCAAAATAATACAAACAATATGGTTTCATATATAAAAATTTTAAAACATGGGCAAACTTCAGTGCTATATTTTTAGATATGCATATAAATGTGATAAAATAGCAAAGAAAGGCAATGAAATAATTAGCACAAAACTTAGGATGGTGTTTACTTCTGGTGAGGAGAGAGATTAAAGCAAACATGGGACACACAAAGGATTACAATGACACTGATGACATTGTATTTCTTAAGTTAACAGACACAAGCTGTTCATTCTGTAATTTTTTTAACATATTTAATCCTTTGAAACTTGTTAAACCTTTCCTTTTTTCATATGCTTATATTTCTTTTTGTAAATTTTTCTAATATACATTTTAGAAACCAGATCATTAATCCTCTCTTTGTGCCTATTTTTCTGTTAACCTCATTCAATAAATTTTTGATTTTGATTATTATATTTTTCATTTCTGTAATTTCTGTTTAATTTTCAAATAGGAATTACCTCTTTTTATAGAGTCCAGTTCACTGCTACATTTTTAAAATTTTGGATTTTATTTCCATGACTATAGTAAGCAGAGTTGCTTTACAGTCTAAATCTGATAATTATAATGATGTCATATGCCTCACCATTGATTATTTTCCGTGCATTTTATTTGAAAATATGTTTTTAGAAACCATTTTATGCATAGAATGACATTATCTATCTCCAGAAAGAAATTACTTTCCTCCTGCCTGACATCTGGGATCACTAGTACTTCAAGATCAACATATTAAGTGTTAGAGTACTACCCACTCACTATCTTAGAGTGCAGCTCTTAGGAGTCCCAGAATAGAGTAGGAGATTTTACATTAGGGTACCATTTGTGAAGAAGTCTCTACTAACAAAGATATTTCCTTACTCAACTACTGTAATGCTTTTCTAGCTAGTATCCTTGTCCCCTTTGTTTTCAACATTGCTGCCTCAGTAACCTTTTCAAAAAATATTTGATCACGTCTCTTTCTGTCCAAATTTTTCTTTCATTTGCAAGAAAATTTCTAAACTTTTTAGCAAAATCATTCCTTTTCTGGTCCTAACTTGCCCTTTCAATCTCATCTCTTGCTCTTAGTGTCTCATCACCATGCTCTACAGTTACATGGAACTTGTCAACTCTCTCTGAGCACACTATGTTCTTTCAAGTGTCTTCAACTGCATGCTCTTTATCTAGAGTGTCCCTGTGCACATTCTTCACCTTGTGAACTCATTACTTAATACCCCACTCAAATTCCCTTCCTTTTAAAAATCTTCCCTAGCTTCCAGGAAAAATTAGTTGCTCCCACTTCCAGATATTCCTAGTACTACAATAAAATTGAAGCAAATATTTTTGAAAAGCAATTGGAAAATATGTGTCCAAACGTAATAGTCACATAAACTGTTATAGAAAACTTCCATCACTAGAAATGTATTGCACAACAATAAACACAAAGCTTTTCATTAGAGTATTGTTTGTTTTGAAATAGCAACCACTTGAAATACAACACAATGCACAAGAGAAGAGATGGGTTAAGCAAGTGTGGCTTATATCCATGCAATAAAATGCCACTTAGTTATTAGAGAGAGTTAGAAGTGGGTACTGATCTGGAAAAATCCCCAAGTTATTCAGAGAGAAAAAACATCAAGATGCAGAGGAATGGGCACACCGTGTGTGTTTGTGTGTGTGTGTGTGTGTGTGCATACATGGAAAAATTTTTTGGAAAAAATATAAGAAACTGTGAACAGTGTTTGCCTTTGGGTAAGGGGACTGAGTATTTTGGGGTCATAGTACCACTTTTATTATAATTCCTTTTATACTGCCTGGATTTATTTTATTACATGAATTTTTCTTTTTTAATACCAAAGTTTTTTAAAATGAGAACTCTTGTACCCTTTAAAACTGAAAATCCTACTTTTGCCCCAAAATACTATTACTTTTTGGGCTTCCTAGATGGCTCAGTGGTAAAGTATCCTCCTGACAATGTAAGAGACATGGGTTTGATCCCTGGGTCAGGAAGATGCCCTGGAGGAGGAAATGGCAACCCACTCCAGGATTCTTGCCTGGGAAACCTCATGGACAGAGGAGCCTGGTGGGCTGCAATCCATGGGTTTGCAAAGAGTCGGACACAACTGAGCAACTGAGCATTCATTCATTCACACTTTATTTTATCTGCTTATACACCAGGTTTTCTCACTTATTGTGAGCAACTTAAGAATAGAACCCTTATTATTCATCATCATATACTCAGTGCCTAACACAGTGCCTGGTGATAATTGGCACTCAGGTAACTGAATAAAAGGAAGATTAGATATTGATTGCTGTAATGGATGGATGAAAGAATGAATGCATGAATAAATGAATGAATAGATGGTAGATAGCAATGTCAAGTTCATGAAAGGACAGCACTCAAATAGTTCTTCTTCAGACACTTGCCTATGGTTCCTAATGCATGTTTTGTGAATCCAGTGTGATAGGAAATTTAGGAAAAATACAATTGCTTTATATTCAGAGGTCACCTATCTGATGAAGACTACAGAATGATATTAATTATGCACAAGAGTAATGAAGTACATTTCACCCTAGACTGCATCAAAAGCAAGTCACTGTGAAATGAACTGAATGATTTAACAACACCCAATGCATAAAAGCTCCTCCTCACCTTAAAGGTCTTCAGGACAACCTTTAATTTGATTTTTGTTTTGTTGTGCTATCTTCATTTTATGGTCTTTAGTTCTCCTTATTACAAATGTAATTTTTAAGGGTCAAATTAATTTAATTTCACTTTGGCTTTGGGATGCTTGAATGCAAGGTTGTGAAAACCACTAGCTTAAAACAGGTGCTCTTCAAAACTTTCTGCCAAGCCTTCCTAAGTCACTGGGACATCTACAGGAAACAGTGTGAGCCAGAGAGCTCACAGCTATGCTGGAACATAAGAAGAAATTATAGATGTCTCACATACTGTACCAACATTGGAAAATGACATTGTCTTTGCTCACAATGAATTCCCCTGTATGTCTGCAACCTGCATGGTTTGTTTTGCCCTTATTTTTTACCTTTCAGAATTTTGCCTATATTTCAAGACACAACTCAAATCCACTTTCATCTTTGACATTTTTCCTTACTGTCTCAGCCAGAATTCTCTCTCCTTCCTCTAAGTCACTTATTTAGAAGTGAACATATCTTGTCTTGAATGTCATACTGTATTTACCTCCTTGACCATCCACTTCCTCAAGTGAATCATGAGCTCTTGGAGCACAGGGAACACGTGCCACACTGCTTTATATCCCCATCCTCTTCTGCATTCCATCCTAAGGAGTGTTGCTGTACTTTTGTGGAGTCATGGACAAGTTTGAGAATTTGATGAAAACAAACTTATGGGGAAACATGCTGATGCAGAGTCAAACTTTCCATACCATCCCAGGAGGCCAGGGGTATGTCATCTAGCACATGTTCAATTAATGTTGCTTACAATTAAGGAGGCAACATCAGCTACATTGATGAGCTTAGGGTTAAACTCGGGATTGTATCTCAGTACTGCTATTTTATTAACTGTGTTACCTAGGACATATTACTTACCTTTTCTATGTCTTGTTTTTGTGATATGTGAATAATAATAGCACTTCCCTATAGGAAACATTGTGAGCAGAAGAGTTCACACTTATGGTAGATTAGTAAGAAGAAGTCACCTGAGTAAAATCAAATGAAAAAAAAAAAAGAGACTAGAAATAAAATCCTCACTGAAGACATGAGAATAAGTGACTAGCAGTTTCTACTGAATACATAAGGATGTAGTAAAAACACCAATGCCAATGGGAAACAGGAATGAAAATGGAAATTTAGCATGGTGCTTGGCTTACAGTTTGCACTTAGTTAATCTTTTCCCCATATTCATACAATTAAATCCATAGTGGAGCCAGGATTCCAATCTGAGTTTGTCTGACTTACTGGAACCAGGCAGATCAAGATACAGATACTGTACAGATTTCAACATTTCCTAGCCATTTGACCTTGGCCAGATAAGTTGGATGGTCTCCAGTACAATACACATTTTGTCAACTAGCACATACAGTATTTAGTACCTTTGTTGTATGTAGATAGAATTAGAGAAAGTACCTGAGACAACAAAAAGGAGTAGAAGGAACACATAGTTTCTGTCCTCAAGGACTTTACAATCTCCTTGGGGAAAGAAGATACTCAAGTGATAAATAATAAGTAAGGCTTAATAAGTGATGTGTAAATGATCCGTGAAGGCTGTAGCCTGTGAATCAAAGGAAGCAGGCAAGGCCATCTGAAAAGGCTAGCTGGGCTCACAGGGGCAGGCAAGGCTCTGCCAATGGTCTTAGCTCTATATCCTTATGCATTCTGTAGAGGATGAATTACCCACTTATTTTCATATCCTTAGCATGGATTTCATTGTTAGTTTCTTATCATTTTTTTCATTTCATCTTACTCATCTTCTGACATTGCTGCCTAGGCTCAAAGCTGAGTAAACTGCTGCCTTGACGAGTTATCACAAAACATGGCAATGTATATTGACTCTCTGTCAAACATCATAGAGATCTTTTAAATTGCTTTGATGACTTATAAGTCTCTATTTAGTTAAGTCTAGTTTTGTGGTATGATGACTAGGTCCTTATACTCGGAATGGAATGTACAGATTTTCTAGAATAAGGTGAAACATTTTGTCAGTTTCAAAGAATCTAACTCTCCCATTGACTTCTGTCCTGATTAGAGAAAAAACACTTTCTGCCTGCCAGCAGACACAGATGAATAGATGGAGGCAATATGGATAAACCCCCATTTTCTATTCCCATTCATGCAATTGAATTAAAGACAATTCTTGAGACTTTGGATATAAGATTTAAATGAGTAATTGGAAAGATAGCCCTTTAGGAAAGGAGACTTATAAGGTGAACATTGTCCAAAAGGAGATTGGGAGCATCTACATAAAATCCTCTCATCTTTACTCATATAAAGTCTGTTGTTTTTTTTTTTTTTTTTCCTTACTGAATTTGCTATTTTCTTTGTCTCTCAATCTATGCTAAAGTCTGTTAATCCAGTCTGCAAAACGGTTCTCTTGTATTGTCGTTATACATGCTGGTCCTCCTGCCTAGAATGTCTACTCTTTGCTTATTTAACTCTTTATTCCTTGGCTCTTGGCTCAACAGATATCTTTTCAAGGAAATCCTCCCCAACTCCCATGGGATGTCAATACAACTATTATAAACTCAAATTAAATATATAGCTTTCCTTCACAGCACTTGGAATAGCTGCAATTTATGTCCCTGCAACTATTTTATTAATGTCTGTCTTCTCCCTGTTATAAGTGCATGAGGGCAAGGACCTGAGCACATAGCATAGTACCTGGTGAAGTATGAACTTGGTCCTCAATAATCACTTGGTGGGAGAAGGAATGTCTTTCAATTTTTCCTAGTTAAATCATATTAAGAATTTACTAGTAAGATGTAGCCACATGCTATGCTTTAAGGAAACTCAATGTACACAGATTGAAGCTTCATTTGTGAAATTAAGAACAAGTTAGCAATGGAGGGTTGTTTACTTGTTTGTTGAAAGTTAGCATTAATCAATTCTCATGGTATCTACTATTCTGGATTGTGCTATATATGAGAAGTGTTTAATGAGTATTCAATATCGTAAACCCAAGAGCTCAGTAACTGTAGAAATACAGCTCTCTACATTTAAGTAACTTCTTGTCAGTGTTTGGGATCTTAAATATATTAAAAAAAAATAGTACCAGAAATTAAGTTCAGTTCAGTTCAGTCGCTCAGTTGTGTCTGACTCTTTGCGACCCCATGGACTGCAGCACTCCAGGCCTCCCTGTCCATCACCAACCCCCGGAGTTTACCCAATCTCATGTCCATTGAGTTGGTGATGCCATCCAACCGTCTCATCCTCTGTCATCCCCTTCTTCTCCCACCTTCAATCTTTCCCAGCATCAAGGTCTTTTCAAATGAGTCAGTTCTTCGCATCAGGTGGCCAAAGTAGTGGAGTTTCAGCTTCAACATCAGTCCTTCCAATGAACACTCAGGACTTGTCTCCTTCAGGATGAGCTGGTTGGATCTCCTTGCAGTCCAAGGGACTCTCATAGAAGTAAGTTGGCATTGCAGGTGAAATTAATACATGCATTTAAATATGCAAATAAGAGACTTTTGCTAGTCAACAGGAGCCGTGAGATTTAAATTGTTATTTGAGTTTAAGCTGTCTTTTTTCACTCTGCCATGAAGATAGATTTGTTCATAAAGGTGACTAAATCACCTTGCACAATCCCTTCAGTTCAGTCACTCAGTCATGTCCAACTCTTTGTGACCCCATTGGACTGGAGCATGCCAGGCTTCCCTGTCCATCACCAACTCCTGGAGCTTACTCAAACTCACATCCATCAAGTCAGTGATGCCATCCAACCACCTCATTCCCTGTCGTCCCCTTCTCCTCCTGCCTTCAATCTTTCCCAGTATCAGGGTCTTTTGTAGTGAGTCAGTTCTTCGCATCAGGTGGCCAGTGTATTGGAGTTTCAGCTTCAGCATCAGTCCTTCCAATGAATATTCAGGACTGATTTCCTTTAGGAGAGCACAATCCCTGACGTAGAGTAAATGCCTCTCTCTCTCCATCTGTCCATCTATTGCTCTAGCCCTAGCTCTAGCTCAATCATCTCTAACTCCATATGGAATATATGTGTCCAAACACATAGTACATACATTGAAAAGTTCATCAGATGGAAATTAGGCAACCTGGAGGAGGGCATGGCAACCCACTCCAGTATTCTTGCCTGGAGAATCCCCATGGATAGAGGAGCCTGGAGGGCTATGGTCGATGGGGTCACAAAGAGTCAGACATGATGGAGCAACTAAGCACAGCACAGCACAGGCTCAGCTCAACCAACAATCAACTGTGTGATCTTAGACACAGCGTTTACTCTCACTCTGTCAAATTTAAATAATATCTGTCAAATTTAAACAATCACACCTAACTGTTATATGAAGAACAAATGAAATGGCAAATGTGAAAATTTTTTGAAAAGTTAAAAGTGTCATTCAAATGAAAGTGTAATGAAGGACCTGTGCTATGAGTAGCAGAGTACAGACTAGGCTGCATAGAGTGGTTTTTTTTTTTTAATTTATATTTATTTATTTTAAATGGTGGCTAATTATTTTACAATATTGTATTGGTTCTGTCACACATCAACATGCATCCGCCATGGGCGTACATGTGTTCCCCATCCTGACCCCCCTCCCACCTCCCTCCCCGTACCATCCCTCCGGGTCATCCCAGTGCACCAGCCCCAAGCATCCTGTATCGAACCTGGACTAGTGATTCATTCCTTATATGATATTATACATGTTTCAGTGCCATTCCCCCAAATCGTCCCACCCTCTCCCTCTCCCACAGAGTCCAAAAGACTGCTCTATACATCTGTGTCTCTTTTGCTGTCTTGCATACAGGGTTATCGTTACCATCTTTCTAAATTCCATATATGTGCATTAGTATACTGTATTGGTGTTTTTCTGGCTTATTTCACTCTGTATAATAGGCTCCAGTTTCATCCACCTCATTAGAACTGATTCAAATGTATTCTTTTTAATGGCTGAGTAATATTCCATTGTGTATGTGAACCACAGCTTTCTTATCCATTCATCTGCTGATGGACAGCTAGGTTGCTTCCATGTCCTGGCTATTATAAACAGTGCTGCGATGAACACTGGGGTACACCTGTCTCTTTCAATTCTGGTTTCCTAGGTGTGTATGCCCAGCAGTGGGATTGCTGGATCATAAGGCAGTTCTATCTCCAGTTTTATAAGGAATCTCCACACTGTTCTCCATAGTGGCTGTACTAGTTTGCATTCCCACCAACAGTATAAGAGTGTTCCCTTTTCTCCACACCCTCTCCAGCATTTATAGCTTGTAGACTTTTGGATCGCAGCCATTCTGACTGGCATGAAATGGTACCTCATTGTGGTTTTGATGTGCATTTCTCTGATAATGAGTGATGTTGAGCATCTTTTCATGTGTATGTTAGAGAAATGTCTGTTTAGTTCTTTGGCCCATTTTTTGATTGGGTCATTTATTTTTCTGGAATTGAGCTGTAGGAGTTGCTTGCATATTTTTAAGATTAATTCTTTGTCAGTTGCTTCATTTGCTATTATTTTCTCCCATTCTGAAGGCTGTCTTTTCACCTTGCTTATAGTTTCCTTGGTTGTGCAGAAGATTTTAATTTTAATTAGATCCCATTTATTTATTTTTCCTTTTATTTCCAATATTCTGGGAGGTGGGTCATAGAGGATCCTGCTGTGATTTATGTCAGAGAGTGTTTTGCCTATGTTCTCCTTTAGCAGTTTTGTAGTTTCTGGTCTTACATTTAGATCTTTAATCCATTTTGAGTTTATTTTTGTGTATGGTGTTAGAAAGTGCTCTAGTTTCATTCTTTTACAAGTGGTTGACCAGTTTTCCCAGCACCACTTGTTAAAGAGATTGTCTTTTCTCTGTTGTATATTCTTGCCTCCTTTGTCGAAGATAAGGTGTCCATAGGTGTGTGGGTTTGTCTCAGGGCTTTCTATTTTGTTCCATTGATCTATATTTCTGTCTTTGTGCCAGTACCATACTGTCTTGATGACTGTGGCTTTGTAGTAGAGCCTGAAGTCAGGCAGGTTTATTCTTCAGTTCCATTCTTCTTTCCCAAGATTGTTTCGGCTATTCGACTTTTTTTTTTTGTATTTCCATACAAATTGTGAAATTATTTGTTCTAGTTCTGAAAAATACTGTTGGTAGCTTGATAGGGTTGCATTGAATCTGTAAATTGCTTTGGGTAGTATACTCATTTTCACTATATTGATTTTTCTGATCCATGAACATGGTATACTTTTCCATCTATTAGTGTCCTCTTTGATTTCTTTCATGTATTTTATAGTTTTCTATACATAGATCTTTAGTTTCTTTAGGTAGATATATTCCTAAGTATTTTATTCTTTTCGTTGCAATGGTGAATGGAATTGTTTCCTTAATTTCTCTATTTTCTCATTGTTAGTGTATAGGAATGCAAGGGATTTCTGTGTCTTGATTTTATATCCTGCAACTTTACTATATTCATTGATTAGCTCTAGTAATTTTCTGGTGGAGTCTTTAGGGTTTTCAATGTAGAGGATCATGTCATCGGCAAACAGTGAGAGTTTTAATTCTTCTTTTCCAATCTGGATTCCTTTTATTTCTTCTTCTCTGATTGCTGTGGCAAAAACTTCCAAATCTGTGTTGAATAGTAGTGGTGAAAGTGGGCACCCTTGTCTTGTTCCTGACTTTAGGGGAAATGCTGTCAATTTATCACCATTGAGGATAATGTTTGCTGTGGGTTTGTCATATATAGCTTTTATTATGTTGAGGTATGTTCTTTCTATTCCTGCTTTCTGGAGAGTTTTTATCATAAATGTATGTTGAATTTTGTCAAAGGCTTTCTCTGCATCTATTGAGATAATCATAGAGCTTTTATTTTTCAGTTTGTTAATGTGTTGTATTACATTGATTGACTTGTGGATATTGAAGAACCTTGCATCCCTGGGATAAAGTCCACTTGGTCACAGTGTATGATCTTTTTAATGTGTTGTTGGATTCTGATTGCTAGAATTTTGTTAAGGATTTTTCATCAGTGATATTGGCCTGTAGTTTTCTTTTTTGGTGGCATCTTTGTTAGGTTTTGGTATTAGGGTGATGGTGCCCTCATAGAATGAGTTTGGAAGTTTACTTTCCTCTGCAATTTTCTGGAAGGGTTTGAGTAGGATAGGTGTTAGCTCTTCTCTAAATTTTTGGTAGAATTCAGCTGTGAAGCTGTCTCGACCTGGACTTTTTTTTGCTGGAAGATTTCTTATTACAGTTTCAATTTCCATGCTTGTGATGGGTCTGTTAAGATTTTCTATTTCTTCCTGGTTCAGTATTGTAAAATTGTACTTTTCTAAGAACTTGTCCATTTCTTTCAAGTTGTCCATTTTATTGGCATATAATTGCTGATAGTAGTCTTTTATGATCCTTTGTATTTCTGTGTTGTCTGTTGTGATCTTTCCATTTTCATTTCTAATTTTATTGATTTGATTTTGCTCCCTTTGTTTCTTGATGTGTCTGGCTAATGGTTTGTCAATTTTATTTATCTTTTCAAAGAACGAGCTTTTGGCTTTGTTGATTTTTGCTATGGTCCCTTTTGTTTCTTTTGCATTTATTTCTGCCCTAATTTTTAAGATTTCTTTCCTTTTACTAACCCTGGGGTTCTTCATTTCTTCCTTTTCTAGTTGCTTTAGGTGTAGGTTAGGTACTTTATTTGACTTTTTTCTTGTTTCTTGAGGTATGCCTGTATTGCTATGAACTTTCCCCTTAGCACTGTTTTTACAGTATCCCACAGGTTTTGGGTTATTGTGTTTTCATTTTCATTCGTTTCTATGCATATTTTGATTTCTTTTTTTATTTCTTCTGTGATTTTTTGGTTATTCAGCAGCGTGTTGTTCAGCCTCCATAAGTTGCCATTTTTAATAGTTTTTCTCCTGTAATTGAGATCTAATCTTACTGCACTGTGGTCAGAAAAGATGCTTGGAATGATTTCCATTTTTTGAATTTACCAGTGCTAGATTTATGGCCCAGGATGTGATCTATCCTGGAGAAGGTTCCGTGTGCACTTGAGAAAATGTTGAAATTCATTGTTTTGGGGTGAAATGTCCTATAGATATCAGTTAGGTCTAACTGGTCTATTGTATCATTTAAAGTTTGTGTTTCCTTGTTAATTTTCTGTTTAGTTGATCTATCCGTAGGTGTGTGTGGGGTATTAAAGTCTCCCACTATTATTCTGTTATTGTTAATTTCCCCTTTCATACTTGTTAGCATTTGTCTTACATATTATGGTGCTCCTTCATTGGGTGCATATATATTTATAATTGTTATATTTTCTTCTTGGATTGATGCTTTGATCATTATGTAGTGTCCTTCTTTGTCTCTTTTCACAGCCTTTGTTTTAAAGTCTATTTTATCTGATATGAGTATTGCTACTCCTGCTTTCTTTTGGTTTCTATTTGCATGGAATATCTTTTTCCAGACCTTCACTTTCAGTCTGTATGTGTCCCCTGTTTTGAGGTGGGTCTCTTGTAGACAACATATATAAGGGTCTTGTTTTTGTATCCATTCAGCCAGTCTTTGTCTTTTGTTTGGGACATTCAACCCATTTACGTTTAAGGTAATTATTGCTAAGTATGATCCCATTGCCATTTACTTTATTGTTTTGGGTTTGAGTTTATACACCCTTTTTGTGTTTCCTGTCTAGAGAAGATCCTTTAGCATTTGTTGGAGAGCTGGTTTGGTGGTGCTGAATTCTCTCAGCTTTTGCTTGTCTGTAAAGCTTTTGATTTCTCCTTCATATTTGAATGAGATCCTTGCTGGGTACAGTAACCTGGGCTGTAGGTTATGTTCTTTCATCACTTTAAGTATGTCCTGCCATTCCCTCCTGGCCTGAAGAGTTTCTATTGAAAGATCAGCTGTTATCCTTATGGGAATCCCCTTGTGTATTATTTGTTGTTTTTCCCTGCTGCTTTTAATATTTGTTGTTTGTGTTTGACCTTTGTTAATTTGATTAATATGTGTCTTGGGATGTTTCGCCTTGAGTTTATCCTTTTTGGGACTCTCTGGGTTTCTCAGACTTGGGTGATTATTTCCTTCCCCACGTTAGGGAAATTTTCAATGATTGTCTCCTCAAGTATTTTCTCATGGTCTTTCTTTTTGTCTTCTTCTTCTGGGACTCCTATGATTCGAATGTTGAAGCGTTTAACATTGTCCTAGAGGTCTCTGAGATCGTCCTCATTTCTTTTAATTCGTTTTTCTTTTGTCCTCTCTGCTTCATTTATTTCTACCATTCAGTCTTCTATTTCACTAATACTATTTTCTGCCTCCAGTTATTCTACTATTTGTTGCCTCCAGAGTGTTTTTTATCTCATTTATTGCATTATTCATTATATATCGAATCTTTTTTATTTCTTCTAGGTCCTTGTTAAACCTTTCTTGCATCTTCTCAATCCTTGTCTCCAGGCTGTTTATCTGTGATTCCATTTTTATTTCAAGATTTTGGATCATTTTCACTATCATTATTCAGAATTCTTTATCAGGTAGATTCCCTATCTCTTCCTCTTTTGTTTGGTTTGGTGGCATTTATCCTGTTCCTTTACTTTCTGGGTATTCCTCTGTCTCTTAATCGTGTTTATATTGCTGTGGTTGGGGTGGCCTTTCTGTATTCTGGCAGTCTGTGGAGTTCTCTTTATTGTGGAGTTTCCTCGCTGTGGGTGGGCTTGTATGGGTGGCTTGTCAAGGTTTCCTGGTTAGGGAAACTGGTGCTGGTGTTCTGCTGGGTGGAGCTGGATTTCTTCACTCTGGAGTGCAAGGAAATATCCAGTAATCAGTTATGAGATGTCAGTGGGTTTGGAGTAACTTTGGGGAGCCTGTATATTGAAGTTCAGGGCTGTGTTCCTGTGTTGCTGGAGAATTTGCTTGGTATGTCTTGCTCTGGAACTTGTTGGCCCTTGGGTGGTGCTTGGTTTCAGTGTAGGTATGGAGGCATTTGATGAGCTCCTGTCGATTAATGTTCTCTGGAGTCAGGAGTTCTCTGGTGTTCTCAGGATTTATACTTAAGCCTCCTGCTTCTGGTTTTCAGTCTTATTTTTACAGTAGTCTCAAGACTTCTCCATCTATACAGCATGGTTGATAAAATATCTAGGTTAAAGATGGAAAATTTCTCCACAGTTAGAGACACTCAGAGAGGTTCACAGAGTTACATGGAGAAGAGAAGAGGGAGGAGGGAGTTAGAGGTGACCCGAATGAGATGAGGTAGAATCAAAAGAGGAGAGAGCAAGCTAGCCAGTAATCACTTCCTTATCTGCGCTCCACAGTCTGGACCGCTCAGAGATGTTCATGGAGTTATACACAGAAGAGAAGAGGGAGGACGGAGACAGAGGTGGCCATGAGGATAAAAGAAGAATCAAAAGGAGCAAGACAGATCCAGCCAGTAATCAGTTCCCTAAGCATTCTCCACTGTCTGGAACACACAAAGAGATTCACAGAGTTGGGCAGAGAAGAGAAGGGGGAGGGAGGAGATAGAGGTGACCTGGTGGAGAAAAAGGAGAGTCCAAAGGGGTAGAGAGCAGTCAAGCCAGTAATCTCACTCCCAATTAAAAATGGGTACTGAAAATTGAGTTCTTAAAGGTACAAAATTGATAACAAATACCAAAAAGCAAAGATTAAAACTCTAGAGTAGAGGTTGGATTTTCAAAAATATAATATTAAAGAAAAGAAAAAAAATAACTCACAAAAATTTTGTATATATATATATATATATAAAGTTTGCTTTAAAAATAGGGTCTCTTTTTTTTGCAAAGTAATAGTAGGTTATAAAAATGAAAATTAAAGGAGTAATAGAGGACTGAAAAAAATTTTTAAAGTAAAAAAAAAAAGAATGATAGTAAAAATATATCTAGGACTTTCTCTGGTATTGTTGTGGGCAGTGTTGGGTCAATTCATTTTCAGATAGTTCCTTGGTCCGGCTTATATTTCTCAAGATGTATAGGCCCCTTTCTATGTAGTTGGTACTAACTACAGGGTTTTAATCTATTGCACCTGTAACTTCCAAGGCGGTTCCCTCTGTTTTAGCTTCTTCTTTTTGCTGATCTCTTCAGTGTCTAATTTCTGCCCTGACACAAGGGGGCGGTGGTGGAGACTTTTTTAAGCTCGCTTGTTCACTCGCACTGTCGGGAGGGAGGGATGCTGCAAACAAATAACATTGGCATATGCTTGCAGTATCTCAGCCACACTGGGTCTGCCCCCGCTCATGGCGCATGTGCCCTCCCTGCCCACACTGCTCAGGCTCTAGGTTGCTCATCCGGGAACCGTCTGAGGCCAGTCCTGTGCTGCATGCCCCTCCCAGGTCTAAGCCGCTCAGGTTCAGGCACTCAGGTAGTCCTCAGATGCACAGACTCAGTTGGGCCTTCATTTTGTGTCCTTCCCAGGTCTGAGCAGCTCAGGTGATGAGGTGTTTGGTGAGCCTATATGGTTGCTGCGACTTATTGCCTCCCCCATCCCTGCCACTCAGTTTTCTGGGTGTACAACTGGCGCACCTTCTCAGGCGGATGTTGACCATCCAGAACCCCAAGAAGTCTTAGTTAGCAAAGAAGCCTGCTTTCAGTTTGGTAAATAATGTCTCTCTGGGGCTGCAATTGTCCCCATCTGGCTCTGGCTGCCTGTCATCGGAGGGGGGTGGTCTGCAGTGGGCTAGCTCTGTTCAGTCCTTTGTTCTGTGAGTGGGCCTGACGATGTCTTAGGTTAGGGCTTTTCGCGTGGTAGCTATCCCACAGTCTGGTTTGCTAGCCCAAGTTAGTTCCCTCAGGTTGCCCACAGGGCATTCAGGCCCTGTCCTTACTCTAAGCAATGCAGCCGCGCCTCCCTGCCCAGCCCCCACTTGCTAGTGGCGGGTGCAGGTGTCTGTGCTGCTTCTCCACTTGGGGGAATTACCACTGGGCATGTAATCTGTGGGCTTTAATTATTTATTTTTCCTCCCAGTTATGTTGCCCTCTGTAGTTACAAGGCTCGCCACAGATTCAGCAGTGATAGTGTTTCCTGGTGTTTGGAAACTTCTCTCTTTTTAAGACTCCCTTCTTGGGATGGAGCTCCATCCCTACCTCTTTTATCTCTCTTTTTGCCTTTTATATTTTTTTCTACCTCCTTTCGAAGACAATGGGCTGCTTTTCTGGGTGCCTGATGTCCTCTGCCAGCATTCAAAAGTTGTTTTGTGGAATTTACTGTGTTTAAATGTTCTTTTGATGAATTTTTGGGGGAGAAAGTGGTCTCCCCATCTTATTCCTCTGCCATCTTAGGACCTCCCCCCCATACACAGAGTGTTAATTTCAAACAAAATGAAGAGACTGAGGTTCATTCTCTGTAAGTTCAGCTCACATCAGCTAACTTGAGTAATCATCCTCTCATCCGTCAGCAGGGTTCCTTATAGCATTGAAAGAACCCTATAAATTTCTCACTTCTCCTCTTGCTCCACTTGCTGAATCAGCCTTTGTGAAAATATCCCCTCCAGTGTATAATATTTTGAAGAAACTTCCAAGAAAACTCTGTACCCAAAGAGTGCTGATTCAGCACAGCAAATGAGGTGACAAAGATGTATTTGGAACATTTCATTGACAGGTACCTGGTCCCACCAAGCCTACGCAATAAGAAGGTAACTGTTTGGACAAAGGAGGCATATTGCTTACAAATCACTATGTATGTTTTCTGCATTTGGAAGCACGTGTCACGTAGAACACAAAGGCATCACCATGTTTTAAAGGCACTATCCTGTGCATTCAAATAGTCAATATTTAATTCATGGCACGTAGTAATCCCCTCTCCTTCTTCTTATGCCTCCATACATAATACAACAGCTTCTAGAGAATGTACCCTATAGTGTTATATGTCACTGTGCCATAGGGCATGAAGTAGGAAGGCATCCTTTTCTATAATGCATAAAAAGTAAATCAAAACTATTCATAGGCATGATTGAAGACAAAGAATTCTCTCTGACTTATAAAAATTATTATGCTGCAACTGCTTTACTCCCACACCTGGAGTTTTGACTGGCAGAACCTTACATTTGGTGATTCTAATCTTTAGTAACACAATGCTTTCCTGAATCGTGTTCACACTTATTAATTTCCAGACACAGAAGGAAGTTTAAAGTACTATTTTCAAAGATCTCACAATGTGACAAGAACACGTGTGCCAGTAATAGGTGGTAGATTGTGGATGGTAGTGTTAGAATGCAATCTGAATGATCCTTCTTCAAACAAGCTTGCAAAAGAAAGTCACATAAAATAATTAGACAACATTAGTAGCTTTCTTATATTTTCCCTGGATACCACAGGTATTTATCTTTTTCAAAGCAAATAAAATGCAGTCTAGTTAATCATTAAATTGAAGTAACAAATCAGCTCTCTTATAAGCATCAAATCTGAACTTTCACACAGGTAGCTGGCTGGAAAGAAAGAAACACTTTTTTATTTTAAAATCATATTTTCATGTCTTTCCTATTCAAATGATCCAATTTCTCATGGAGTGAATAAAACAGATTTGCTGTAAGTATCTAAGGAAAATAAGGAAAAGCCTGAGGAGAATAAAGTTAAATACTTTTGCCAATATATTTTAACACTCATTGAAATATGTGTAGTGTTTCTATCAGGTTGATTTTCATGCAAGCTCTGAAAGTCAGCCAATACTTAGAATCTGCTAGAACT
Organism: Bos indicus; assembly: GCF_029378745.1. Taxonomy (NCBI): domain Eukaryota; kingdom Metazoa; phylum Chordata; class Mammalia; order Artiodactyla; family Bovidae; genus Bos; species Bos indicus. Next base: position 11,034,482 of record NC_091789.1, on the reverse strand, counting down.
GGAAGAACATTTGATTGTCCATCATTCCATCTCTGTTCCCATCTGTCTGTGAAGTCTAATGATTGTTGTGAAAGAGATCACAGCTGTTTTTCATCTTCTTTTTGAGGCGTACAGTTTTATTCAGACTTACTATTATGTATTTTCATTTCCTGAAGTTATAGAAGCAACTTAGATGGAGTCATTTCCAGATGGAAAGGCAGCTATTCTTTCCTCTGAGGCACAGTTGATGCCTATGATGCCTATTCCAAAAGTCTTATTTTGATAACTGGCGTGTAGATAGGCTATTTTTGACCTTCCTTCTTTATTTTTCAGTATCCATTTTCTCACTCATCCTAGCCCTCAGTTTTGACCTTCTCAGTTAAGCACCTTTCCCAGATCTATATCCTTTGTTGTTATAATCTCCCATCAGAATTTTCTGCTCCTACAAGTCTTCCCCTTCCCCATGCCCCCACTCCCTGCCCTGATTACAACAAGCCATAGAATCTGGGAATTGCCAGATTAAAATCAACACAATTATATAAATTGTGTAAAGTTTATTAATACAAGTAATGGGTTAATATATTACTCATCCCAGGAATATTGCATTCAAACAAGAATTCCCCAGTGGAATTATTCCTTAATCACACAATCTTAGAGTCCATTGTCAAGTGTGAAGGATTATGCCACTCAAAACATAAACCCACTAAGAGGAAAGTTGCATGAACATTCTTACCAGCAAGAGAAATAGTTTTTCATAAAAGGCTAATGTTTCTAGAAATTTGTGACTTCAAAATAAGAATGTAAAAGCTAAGTTAGAACAAGTGGTCTTATATAACAAATAAATACATATTCTAATGGAGAAGTTGATATCAATCAGTTCAGTTCAGTCACTCAGTCGTGTCCAACTCTTTGAGACCCCATGAATCACAGCACGCCAGTCCTCCCTATCCATCACCGACTCCCGGAGTTCACTCAAACTCATGTACGTAGAGTCGGTGATGTCATCCAGCCATCTCATTCTCTGTCATCCCCTTCTCTTCCTGACCCCAATCCCTCCCAGCATCAGGGTCTTTTCCAATGAGTTAACTCTTTGCATGAGGTGGCCAGAGTATTGGAGTTTCAGCTTCAGCATCAGTCCTTCCAATGAACACCCAGGACTGATCTCCTTTGTGATGGACTGATTGGATCTCCTTGCAGTCCAAGGGACACTCAAGAGTTTTCTCCAACACCACGGTTCAAAAGCATCAATTCTTCGGTGCTCAGCTTTCTTCATATTCCAACTCTCACATCCATACATGACCACTGGAAAAACCATAGCCTTGACTAGATGGACCTTTGTTGGCAAGGTAATATCTCTGCTTTTCAATATGCTATCTAGGTTGGTCGTAACTTTCCTTCCAAGGAGTAAGCATCTTTTAATTTCATGGCTACAGTTACCATCTGCAGTGATTTTGGAGCCCAGAAAAATAAAGTCTGACACTGTTTCCACTGTTTCCCCATCTATTTTCCATGGAGTGGTGGGACCAGATGCCATGATCTTAGTTTTCTGAATGTTGAGCTTTAAGCCAACTTTTTCACTCTCCTCTTTCACTTTCATCAAGAGGCTTTTTAGTTCCTCTTCACTTTTACTTTCTCTTCACTTTCTGCCGGGCTTCCCTGGCGGCTCAGATGGTGAAGCGTCTGTCTGCAATGAGGGAGACCCAGGTTTGATTCCTGGGTAGGGAAGATCCCCTGGAGAAGGAAATGGCAATCCAATCCAGCACTCTTGCCTGGAAAATCCCATGGATGGAGGAGCCTGATAGGCTACAGTCCATGGGGTCACAAAGAGTCGGACACAACTGAGCGACTTCACTTTCACTTTCTGCCACAAGGGTGGTGTCATCTGCATATCTGAGGTTATTGATATTTCTTCCAGCAAACTTGATTCCAGCTTGTGCTTCTTTCAGCCCAGCATTTCTCATGATGTACTCTGCATATAAGTTAAATAAGCAGGGTTACAAGATACAGCCTTGACATACTCCTTTACCTATTTAGAACCAGTCTTTTGTCCCATGTCCAGTTCTAACTGTTACTTCCTGACCTGCATATAGGTTTCTCAAGAGGCAGGTCAGGTGGTCTGGTATTCCCATCTCTTTCAGAATTTTCCACAGTTTATTGTGATCCACACAGTCAAAGGCTTTGGCCTAGTCAATAAAGCAGAAATAGATGTTTTACTGGAACTCTCTTGCTTTTTCGATGATCCAGCAGATGTTGGCAATTTGATCTCTGGTTCCTCTGCCTTTTCTGAAACCAGCTTGAACATCTGGAAGTTCATGGTTCACGTACTGCTGAAGCCTGGCTTGGAGAATTTTGAGCATTACTATGCTGCCTCATTGTTATGCAGATAAAACCATATCAAATAGTTCTAACAGAATAAAATATGTAAGTACCTCAAAGACTACTAATCTCTTCTCTTGAGCTATGTATTCACCCAATTACAATTTTTAAAAACAAACTAGCATCACAAAGAATACAATTTTAATCCTAACAAGAAGCCTTTTGACACAGAGTTTTTCGTTACTTATATAAATGAGTTCTATGCTTTACTGTTTTTTTGTTTTGTTTTGTTTTGTTTTGTTTCTTAAAGTGGAACAAGTTGTATAGAAGGAGTTATCTTAACTTCTGATTAAGAAAACTCAGTTGAAATGATTTTAGCATTCTGGAGATGCTTCCAGATTAGGAGATGGTCTGCAAAGTATGTTGTTTTTGTTGTAGGTAAGCCATGTCCAGCTCTTTTGTGACCCCATGGACTGCAGCCCTCCAGGTTCCTCTGTCCATGGGATTCTCCAGAGAAGAATACTGGAGTGGGTTGCCATTTCCTCCTCCAGGGGATCTTCCTGATCCAGGGATCAAATCTGTGTCTCCTGCATCTCCTCCATTGGCAGGCAGTTTCTCTACCACTGAGCCACCAGGAAAGCTCTCTGGGAACTATAGTTTAATTGTTAAAATAATGTACTTTTGCGGGAGTTAATGTACACTGGGAATCTGTTTAAATTTAAACTTTTCTACCCAGGAGAGATGGTCACTATACATACAAGGTTAAGCTATTTTCCCATCTGATCTAAATTTGTTTTTGTGGGATTTTTATCTGTTAGTGATTTGGGATTTCTAGAGGCACCAGAGAAGCTAGTTTGAGGCAGGTGGTAAGAGAAACTAGGTGCTAAAGTAGAAGGCACCGTTAGTTTAGACTCAGAATTTTACTCAAATCTTGGCTGATATTTTTTCTCATGGTGTGATTTGGGGCAATAATTTCCACTTCTGAGCAAGTTTCTTCTTCTCTAAAACAAAAAGGGTTGTAACAACCAAATGGTAATCTGTTCATATGCATTAAATGGGAAAATATATGAAATATTTGTAATAGAGTGATCAATGTACAATGGGTACTCACAATATAATCTTTACTTTCTAACCCCTCATTTTCATTTTTATTAGCTCATTCAAACTGAGGATTCTTATGCCACTATCTGAGAGCTTTAGGATCAGCTTTTCCTGTTAAGTACAAGACAAAATCAGTGTTATTATTAGAATTAAAAGAACAAAATAATCCACAATAGATTTATAGGTAAATACAATAAAGATCAAGTTAGCTTGAGAGATGGTAGCAGAAGAAGTGTACTGGAAATCTCTCATAAGTGTTTCCTCAATGTTGTATCTTTGTTATTATCTCCAAAGTGTATTAGCTTCTTATTGAGGTGACATTGCACTAACCTTAAAGAGGTGAATCACATGGGTTCAGTGGACAGGAGGTAAAGTATAATAAAAATGTGGTCTAGTGATAATTTGGCTCAAGGCAGAGGCTCAGGGTGCTCACAAAAACCACACTGAGAGAGCAATCAAAATGAAAACTGAGTCTGACACTTGTGAGGTAATTAGGATTGGCAAAACTGAGTTCACCTTTTATTCATAGGCTCTTTTACAGCCTTCTGCTATTTAAAGACATTTGTGGCCTGAAATGAGATTTTTCAGGTTCAACCTCCCTGATTTACTGTCCATGGTGTTTTTAAAAGAGACATGAGACTATAGCAGCTTTTCTGTGGTGCTGGATCAAACTCAGATTGACATAGATGCTACTTCCTTCAAGGGGTATTTCAGCCATTGGGAAGATGATACAGCTCAAGAGCTGGTTTCTGAAAGATCATAATCAACTGTCACGTACTCAGGAACCAGGCTCCAGAGAAAGTCCTTATTCTGTAGTTCTCATCTGCTGAGGTCAGTTTCTCTATTTACATGGATCATTTCCCCTTTCAGTGAGGTTTTTATATGTATAGTATATATCTGAATAAATGGATACAAAATATTATGGCATCCAATAGAGACAACTGTTGAACTGTTGGAAATATTGGAATGTAACTAAAACTATCTTCTCCACCTAATACATACATACATACATACATATATATATATATATATATATATATATCTTTATAATGATGTAATGCTATTATGTAATGTCATAATGATTACTGATGTAACATCAATAATATATCTGAAATTCTTCATTCACCACCCTCACCAAACCTGACAACCTTCAACGCTTAACGAGCACTTTACTAAGACATAGGCTAATTAGGCTATAGGGAGATAGATTCTAGCCTTGGATTAAAAAAAAAATCAATCTTCCTCTAATATCTGTAGCCTTCAGATCAATAGTTCACTTAACATCTGAGGATGCATAAAATGAGCTAATATTTCTTTACATTCACCACTTACTGGGATACCTTAGGATAGATAATATAATTATTTTAATGTTAGAAATATAAATTTATTTTTAATTTTAGAGATAGTTTACCATGTGGTTGATAAATTGATTGGCTATTTAAATTTTGTCATAACTCAAGTAGGATGAGAGTAAGAATAAAGCCCCTGGCCTTCACAAGAATTAATTTGAAAAGTTTCTATGTTTCGTTTCCTATTCAGTGTCCCATTGCGCCTTCAACTTCTGCCATGAGATTAGAATAATTTATAGATACCGTTAGACCTCAGAGTGATTTCCAGAAGTTAAAGCTGAATGTAGTACTTCAATAAACCACTATAATAAGATATTTTATTATTATGGTTCTAAATGTCCTGCAGTGTAAGGTAATTCAGATATAAAATAATTAAAGGCAATTAAAGGCCATTATACTAAGGATTACTTTATGCTAATGACACAGAGATCACTTGCCTCAAGAAAGAATTCCCTCTAAAATCACCCAGGAAGGAAACTGAAGTAGGTGATGCTAAGAGAAAGAGGCTTTTTTTTTTTTTTTTTTTTTAAGATAAGTGACAGGGAACACATTGACAATATCTCCAAATGGGGGAAACCAATAACTTTTTTCAAATGTTTCCACTGATGATATCTCAAATTGTTTTTCATTGATGGTCTGAATCAAGGGCAACCTGAGCTCAAGTGTGAAATAAATAGGTTCAGAAAAAAATATTTCCCTGGAGCCCCTGGGTCTAAAGGTGACCTAGAGATGAAGACCATCTTTTCCCCTCTCACCAGGATCTGGAACTCAGTCACACCTAGCTGCCAACAGAAGTGAATCATTCATTCTTCAATAAACTTTTATTGAAAACTTAGCTGTTCCAAGGTAGCCATTGCCTTCTCCAGGGGATCTTCCCAACTCAGCAATTGAACCCAGGTCTCCTGCATTGCAGGCAGATTCTTTACCATCCTAGCCACCAGAGAAACCCAGGGAGACAGTTTAATTTAATAATAGTAAAATAATAATAGGAAACCAGTCTTGAACATTTTATTCTATTTTTTTTTAACCTTGCTTTCCTGAACTTTAAAATGGAGTTGATAGCAAAACCTCCCTCACAGGATTACTGTGACTTTGAGTTAGTATATATAAAACACTTTCAACAGTGCTTACTATTATTATATTATGGACAGAGAATGTAGCCTGCAATTCCATTTTCTCCATTCAGTTTGGAGAAAATCAGGAAGCATTCTGTGCTATGGATACTGGCCCTAAATAGTTGAGATGTATATCTAAGGAGTAACTTCAGTGGGCTCAGATTCTTGAATCTTTGCTAAATAGAAAATCACTAAAATCATTAACGTGAGATACCTGGTGTGTGTGTGTGTGTGTGTGTGTGTGTGTGTGTTTGTGTATGATTAGCAGTAATCTTTTGATGTCTGGCTACACTTTTTTTTTTTTTCCCCCAGCAAAAAAACTCCTATATATCCTGGCTCTTCCCTTAACTCTTCAGAGCTCCTCAGAGCTATCTGAGGGTGTCTTTCAGACTAAAATCCTCAGTAAGATCCCTGAATATAACTTAAATCAAAACTATTGTTTTTGTTCAGTCTCTAAGTTGTGTCCCACTGTTTGTGACCCCATGGACTGCAGCATGTCAGGCTTCTCTGTCCTTCGCTATCTCCTGCAGTTTGCTCAAACTCATGCCCATTGAGTCAGTGATGCAATTCAACCATCTCATCCTCTGTCATTCCCTTCTCCTTCTGCCCTCAGTCTTTACCAGAATCAGAATCTTTTGCAATGAATCAGCTCTTGCATCAGTTGGTCAAAGTATTGGAGCTTCAGCTTCAGCATCAGTCCTTCCAATGAATATTCAAGGTTGATTTCCCTTAGGATTGACTGGTTTGATCTCCTTCCTGTCCAAGGGACTCTAAAGAGTCTTCTCCAACACCACAGTTTGAAACCATCAATCCTTTGGTGCTCAGCCTTCTTTATGGTCCAACTCCACATCCATACATGACTACTAGAAAAACCATAGCTTTGACTATATGGACCTTTGTTGGCAAAATTATGTCTCTGCTTTTTAATACAACGTCTGGGTTTGTCATAGCTTTCTTCCAAGGAGTAGGTGTCTTAATTTCATGGCTACAGTCACTATCTGTAGTGATTTTGGAGCCCAAGAAAATAAAATCTGTCACTGTTTCTGCTTTTTCCCTTTCTATTTGCCATGAAGTGATGGGACTGAATGCCATGATCCTAGTTTTTTGAATGTTGAGTTTTAAGTCAGCTTTTCCACTCTCCTCTTTGACCCTCATCAAGAGGCTCTTTAGTTCTTCTTTTGCTTTCTTTGTCATTAGAGTGGTATCATGTGCATATCTGAGGCTGTTGATATTTCTTCCAGCAGACTTGAATTCAGCTTATAATTAATCCAGCTTGGCATTTTATATGATATACTCTGCATATAAGTTAAATAAGCAGGGTGACAATATATAGCCTTGACATACTCCTTTCTCAATTTTGAACCAGTCTGGTTTTCCATGTCTGGTTCTAACTGTTGCTTTTTGACCTGTATACAGGTTTCTCAGGATACAGGTAAGGTGGTCTGGTATTTCCACCTCTCTAAGAATTTTCCACAGTTTGTTGTGATCCACGCAGCTATTAGATAGTGAATTTTTCTTCAGTCAACAATGTTCTCTATACATTTCAGCTGTTTTTATTGCAGTATTCTAATACCTATTCCTTACCAGGTCCTTATTTGAAAAAACATAGCTATTGAGGAGTGGGAGCGAAACTATGCATTTTTTTCCTTCTGCAACTTTTCCATCAAGAATCATTCATTTAACCATCAGATATTTATTGTGTTCTTGCTATATGTCAATCATTGATCTAGGGATAGGTACAGAATATTCAATGATAAACAAGACAAATAAGACCGTTGCTCCCATGGTTTTCCCACTTTAACTGAGGGAGATAGACAATAAATAAATGTGATATTTTTAACCAATAACTGCTCTGAAGTGATACGTTATGAAGAAAAAAACAGGCAATCAGGATAGAGAATGTTATGCATGGCATAATATTAAATTAGGAGGTAAAGGAGAGCATATATTACCATAATTTCACTCAGTCATTGGATATCTACATTGTGCAAGGCACTGTTCTATGTTTTAGAGATAAAACATTGAATGAAGCAAACAAGGTCCTTGATGTCACACAGCTTATGTTCTCATCTTGGGGCAGGAATTCAGACAAATAAAACAGTGAAGAGATTTTAAAAATCAGTTAGTAATCACTGTATGCTATAGAGAGTGGGAATGGGATGAAGAGTGACTAGGAGACTATTCAAATTAGATGACCATGAAGGTCTGATTAGGTGTCACTTACTTGTGACCTTATAGACAAGGAACTATCCTTGCAAAAATCTACATGTTTTATAGGTAGAGAGAATCCAAAGCGCACAGATTCTGAGTTCAAAATGATATTTACATATTTGAGGAAAGAAAACACAGAGAGCTTGGGTAAAAGGCTTTACAGGGCATGGTTTAGAGTTTGGAGTTTATTTTTGGTATATTGGGCACACATTGGGAGTCTTTTAAGCATAAGCATGACAAGATCTATTTTACTTAAAAAAAAAAGAAAAAACACTCTGACTCCTGAGTGGAACATATACTGTGGAAGGTGAATAGTGGCAGCAAGGAAACATATTAGGATGTGACTGCAATGGTGTAGGTAAAATATAAGAGAGGCTTAGATTATGTTGGTGACAGTGGGTGCAGATAATTAGATGGATTTGAGATATATTTTGAAAGAAGAGCTGGTAGTATTTTATGATAAACTAGAAGGAGTAGACTTTTGAAACATAAAGGGATCAAGGGTGTTTCCTGAATTATTTAGACTGAGTAACTGGGTGGAAGGTGGCCATATTTGAGATCCAAATAGAGTTGTCAAATAAGGAAAAGATAACTGTAACATAGATCTGTAGCTTAGGACAAATGTCAGAGATAGAGAGATTTGGAAAGTCATTGGCATATAAGCACTATTTTAAGTCTTGGCATTGAATATGACCATCTAGAAAGACAGTTTAGAAAGTATAAACCTATTCCTGTCTTATGACTCATTCAGAGTATTGGTAATTGGCCAGCCATTGAATGTCATATGACATGTTCATATTAAAGTGTTGATGACTGACCATAAAACTATTAATACTAAGGTGTTGATTATTAATTATACCCAATCTTTTCATCTTTTCATTTTTGTTGTAGCAAGATGTATCCCATAGAAGCTACCCCAATGCTGAAATTTTCCAGCCCAGTGTCATACAGATTGGCCTTCAATTTACTGGTGGTGATAGTGGTGGGTTTAGGATCCCCCTAAGCTAGCCACCTATGCTGTTCCATTGATCCATAATGGGCCATTCTCACAGAAGACCCACATGATTTGTTTCTAACTTCATGCAGAATTTGGGACTTAGAAAAATGCTCCCTCTTTCTATTTGATTTTTGTATTTGTGCCTTGATCTTACCCTCTTCTTTGTACCAAAAGTGGAGCCAGTTGTCAGGCATTGACATCTTGTCATGAAAACATTTGTCACCTCCCTCATTGTCTCCTTTGAAAATGTATCAGTATGTCACTTATTTATTTATTTTCTGATATTTGAACTACTGAGGTTATCTTTATAATGACTTGAAAGTGGATATGCAGCTATTTACTTCCTTTCATTCTGTGAAATCTCCCAAAATGAGTGGCCTAATTTTCCTTTGGATGGAATATATGTTACTTATTCTTAATTTGAAAAGATTGTGAAGTGTCTCGATACTCACCTATACGTATGCTGATGGAGTTTTATTTTACAATGTGATATATAATTCAGTGTGATGTATAATGTAGTGAAGATTGGGGATCCTATTGAAAAAAATAGATATAGAGAGATGACAGAGAGATTTAAATTCAGAGTTCTCTTGATGACACTGTATCATAAGAACAATATTCAGCTTATTATATTTTTTAAATTGCCTGCAATTTTCATTTTAACTATGTAGTTTTGCTTTTGGCAGTTTGACATCACTGATATTATTTTTAGATAGATTTTATATTTAATGTTAATTTTTTTCCAGTCAGAGATTTCAGCCAGAATATGAAAAATAGCTTCTCTCCTATTTCATTTTTTCTTCTCCCCAAATAGGTTTGATTTCATTACAAAAATGTATCTGTGATTAAATTTCTCTTCTTGGGAGAGACAATAGGAAACTTTTCGCCTCTTCATTGAAAGCTTGATCCAGAAGGCACCCAGGGTTGTTCCTTTGCAGTATTCCCTGCTTTGTCTTTCCCAAAGCCTTATTCTTGGTACAAAAAAATCCTTCTTCTTCCCTGGTCTATCAGTGATTCTTAGATAAGTGCCACCTCGCATCTTTCTATATCCCACATCTGACACCATCACCGTGCTGAAAACCAATGTGAGACACAACCTGAAAATGAAGTGAGATGCGCACTTAAAAGGTGGACTTTTCAGGGAAGCCCAATGTTGTAGTCCTTTAAATTTGGTGCCAAACTTCTCTCTGGTTACTGCTCAATTGTGGTATGGTTATAGGGAAATAGGGATGAGATTGGTTAGTGAGATTTGTAAGAGCAGTCCCTATCAACTCAAAAGAAATCTGTCAGCTGCCAGTGTGACAAATGATGTTCTGGAAGTCATTACACACTAACCCCAGAGAATTAAGTTTTCCAGGGAAGTAAATTTTATTGTCCCCCAACCACATATTTAGAGAAATAATATAGCTACAAGGCCTAAAAATACAAAGCTTGTCCTGCTGAGAGCTCAGTGGATAAAGTAAGGAGTCATTCTAACCCTGCTTTTGCAAGTCTGAAAACATCTACAGGGTTAAGATGTGTTATGAGGTTCTTAAAACATTTTAAAATCCTTATTCATTCTAGGAATAAATGAGTACTTTCAGAGAAGCAAACAATAACTGGACCCTTTAACTCCAAGAAGATTAGAGTTTGGCAAACTTAATTAATGGTAAAATTATCTGTTCATTTTGTCACCCATTTTCCCCACAGCAAGCACCTAAATATTGCCATATCTGAGCTTTCTTGTTCTTGTGATTAAACTCAGTTTTAAGTCCTATGACCTTCTAGTATAAGGATTTTACATATTAGGGACAAAAATGACACAAACTACATAAAATTATACTTCAGAAAGGACATATATTCTTGAAGAAAGGCATTTAATTTTGTAATAATCTCCCACTTCCAAAGTCAGCCATGCACTAATGTTGATCATTCATATTATTGATGAATATGTGTGTCATTTTTTTCTCCACAAATCAAAATGCTAGTGAGTTTATTGCCTTTTTTGCTCATCTAACTATTTGTCTGGATAAAAATGTCCCCATGGTTGTGACATACTTTTTGTTGAAGTCTTTTCAATTCTGTGTTCACCTATAAAGTAGTAGGCTCAACTAATGTTAGCCTATCTGTTTT